>NC_067399.1:370225016-370525016 GCF_016432865.1 Antechinus flavipes
TTATCTGTGGCATTGAGAGATAAGATTGTTTGCTCATAATCACATAGCATAGAAGCAGAATTTGAACCCAAGGTTGGCTCTCTCTTCTAGAAGGGTCCCTAAATGTAATTGAGTCAGAGTTTTTACAATTCTACAGGAAAAAATGAAAGGTCAGAGAATGGAAAGGACTACTTGGCTTGTGAGTTATTGATAGAGCTGAAACTAGCATCTCAAGCTTGGACAAATCTCTTAGATAGATGAGAAGGTAATGCTCTAAACCCCTACGTTTGTATGAGGATTTCAATTGTTTTTGGAGAATGAATTAGCTGGCAAGCAAGCACTCCTTTAGAAAAAAAAAGAGAAACTCAAACCACAGAGTTCATCCACAAGAGAGCAAGTGTTTATTTGTTTCAGGTCTGTGTGGGAAGAAAAACTGTTTTTACCTGATATTTCCCTTACCTCTGTGATTATGACGTCCCTAAACTGCTCCTGTCTCATGACACTTCTTGGTTCTTGATTCTGTGTGACTGTATACTGTTCTCTACATTGTTATAACACTTAAAAGTGATGCAAGTCCTTCAGTACTTTCTCTATTCATGTATCAAAGTAATCTTCCTAAAATTGTAGTGGCTCCAGGATAAAATGCAAAATCCTATTTGTCATTCAAAAGTCAATCAGACTCACCCCAGCACCACCTATCTTTCCAGTCATCTTATATTTTAAGCTTTCCTGACTATTTTGATCTAATACAGGCATCCTAACTGTTCTACAAACAAGATATTCCATGTCTTAGCTCCAGGCATTTTATGGTCCTCCAAGCTAGGAATGCTCCCTTCTCCTCTCTATATTCTTGTTTCTTCAAGTCCCAGATAAAATCCCATTTTCTATAGGAAACTGTCAAGATATTTGGAGGCATTCCATTTCCCAAAGCTAACACCCAGCAAAGCAGGCTGTGTCCTGAGTTTGGCACAAGAACAATCCTTTGAGCTCTGGATGATCTCACCCTCTGGATGACCCTCAGCCATAATAAAATCCCAGAATTGCTTCCCACTGGCATCAGGTGGTCTCTGAACTTGGAAAAACATGAAGTCCTGCTAGGAATCAAACTTATGACACTGTTGCTGTGACCCCTCAATGTCAATGTTACGGCTCACTTCGGAGACATAGGTATAAGTATCTTGGGCCTCTCCACTAGGGGCAGGGCTCTAGCACACGAATTTTTGCTCGAAAGTTGTTTTCCTCACTCTGAAATTAATCAAACTTCTGTTTGTGCCCTGACTTTGCTGTCTCAAGCCTGCTCTGTTCGGTTCCAGCCACCCATAGTTAGAGGCTGGTTCCAGTCGGGTTGACAAAGCCTTCCCAATCCCTCTTTATTTTAGTATCTTCTTCTGTTAATTATTTCCTCTTTATCCTGTATAAAGTTCATTTGTATGTATTTGTTTGCCTGTTGTCTTCCCCATTGGATAGCCAGCTCCTTGGGATTTTGCTTTTTCATATTGCCGGGGTTTTGGCACAACATCCGGCACATCTCTTTGACTTAATAGTTTAAGCCTTGCTTCACACTGGCAATGTTTAGTCAATGACAAGTAAAGATCATAGACATTCAGTGTGGGATCAGCGTGAGCTCTGGACTCTAGAGTAATGCCTTGCCTCTTAGGTTGACTTGAGTTGGCTGACAATGCTGAATTTGGAGTCAGAGAATGTGGCTTCTGGATCTGCTCCTAGTGCCCAGGAAAGTCCTCCTCAGGAAAGTCAGTTCATTTCCCTTGGACCTTTGGCTCCTAACTCTGTGATTTCTACAACGCCCCATAGGCTCCACATGCATGATTCTGAGGTGAGATGGCAGCTGCCACTGGAGGATGAACCGAAATCATCCCGCTAGGAGGCGGGGGAGAGGGAACGTGAATACAGGGAAAGGGGAAAGGAGAGAAAGTTTAAAAAAAAAAAAAAAAAAGTTTGCGGTTACTTGCCCAAGTGGCTTCAGAACCGGGTCACAGAAAGTTAACGCCAGAAAAAGTTAAAGCCCGAAAGGGTTAAAGCCAGAAGTCACTTGGTCCAGAGATCTATTTTTTATAGATGAACAAAGTGAAGCCGGAGCCGGGAAGTAACTTGCTCAATGAGAGTCTTCTCTTTCTGTTACAACAGGCAAGCAGTCCAGGCAGACCACCCCGCAGGGCGCTCTGCCGGAGCACGGGAGGCCACCGGCACTCGCACCCGCCGCCGGCGCGCAGTCGGCGAGCCTTCGGCAGGAGTGGCTGCTCCGTGGGAACCGCCCGGCCTACACCTGCATCCCCGCGGCTCGGACAGGACTGGAAGGATTCGCCGCACCGGATGATGGCGGATGGGCGGGTGGGCAGAAGAAACTCGGCAGTGCCACAACGTGCACGCTTCCCTCCCCCCCGGGGCCACCCCCGTACTCACTGCCGTCCTGGTTCCGCATGCCGATGGTGCCTCCCGTGTAGATGGCTAACAGCCTCCGCACAGGATCCCCAGACCGCGCCATGACCAGCCTGGTCCCCCAATGCCTGGGCCCCTGAGAGGGGCCGGGGAAACTATCCCCAAAGGGTGCCCGCCTCCGCCCCGCCTCCATTCCCCGGAGCCAGATAGGCTGCATCCTCCTCCCCATCCAGGACAGAAAAGGAGGGTGGAGGAGGGAGGCTCCTGCCCACTCCCCCCACCCTCTGGGAAGAGAGGGCTGACCCGGGAGCTCGTTCTATGTTACTCTTCCAGTAGAAAGGCCCAGTTTTGCCCGCGGCCACTACTGACCCCCACTTTCCCTTCCCCCACTTCCTGATAGCTGGCTCAAACAAAGGAACTGATTTTAGTTAACCACAGGTGGTCAGATTAGGAAATTGTCATTTACCCCCTCCCACTCCATTCCTCCACCTTGAGCTAGACATAAACCCCCCTCGAGGCTAAGGAGTTTCCTTAACCTAAGAAAAGTTCGGATCAGGTTAGCGGACAAGAATAGTCTTTCAAATTTGTTTAGTTTTTACACAGTGGGTGTTACAAAATTGTTTACCTAATTCTATTTATTTAACTCGATATCAACGTTTACAAGTCTCAGCATCTCTGAAATTGTCCCCTTTCTCATTTCTTATAGCACAATTATATTCTAATACGTTCACATACAATAATTTATTCAACTACTCCTCAGTTGATGGGGATTCCCCTACTTTCCATTTCTTTGGCGCCGCCACAAAAAAAGTAGCTATAAATATTTGTGTTCACGTGGGACCTCCTCTTTAATCTCATTGTTAATCTAGAAATGGTATAGTTGGATCGGAGGATTTGCAGCTTTTTGTCAAAGCAATTTTAACCAGATCTGCTTCTCGGACCTTATTCAGAATATTCACTTTTCACCCAAGGACTAAAGGGTTCCAGTTCAAAGACCCAATTTGGAAATGATACTGAAAGAGTACACCTCAGCACAAAACAGACAAAATTCTGGCTGCGTTTAAGAGGTTGTCTGCCATTTGAATTGCAGAAGGTGAAATCCATAAACTTGACATCCGGAAATGGGGGATGGGGGACGAAAAGCTGATGGTCTGGAACACGAGCTACCCCAATCCCCTGAAAAATTAATCCTTGCCCCATTTATACATATCCTTTCTATTATTAACCTGGACATAAAGAAATGACAGTGAAAATTAAAGATGCAGATAGATGGTCCTACTGTACTGAATAGCACAAAACCGGTGCAACTAAAATTAAAAGAGAAACACAATGTTTTCAATTAATTTCTCTGTTAAATATGTGATATCCAAGCTATAAAGGGAATGGACACAAAAATAGACGAGCAGGGTCGGTTGAATGGTGCAGTAGATAGAGTGCCTACCCTGAAGTCAGAAGGACCTGAATTCAAATCGGACCTCAGACACTTAACATTTCCTAACTGTGTGACCCTGGGCAAGTCACTTAATCCCAATTGCCTCAGCAAAAACATATCTATATCTATATCTATATAGATATGCAAAAACGATTCCCCAATAATAGATCAGTGGTCAAAAGATATGAGCAGGCAGTTCTTAAAAGAAATACAAATTATCAAAAGCCAAATGAAAATAACTCCAAATAAACTAACAAAAGAAATGAAAATTACAAAAATTCTGGAATTCCAGAGCACACCTGTCAAAAATAACAATAAATAAAAAATGACAATTGTTGGAGGGACTATAGGAACCGATGTTGGTGGTGGAATTGAGAATTTGACTACCATTCTGAAAGGAATTTAAAACTATTCTCCCAAAATCACCTGTGCATACCTTTTGAGCCTGGAATACCACTACTAGGCCTAACTTTCAAAAGGATCAAAGACAGAGAAAGGATCTTGTAAAAAGAAAATAACAACAATAATACATTCTACAATTTATGCTCAAATCTTTTTTACTGAATTTTTTTTTAATTTTTATTGAATTTAACATGAATCACTATCTAAGTCATTTCTGGCCTAGAAAGAAATGTCCAAACTGGTATAGACTCCCATACTCCTTGATATGACTCTACCCCATGACAATTTCAGATAGTAGGAATCTTGAACAAAGATCATAAAATGTAAAAATATAATTTGGGGTTAACTTTCCAAAACTACTCAGTCCTTTCCTGACCCACTTCCCTCAGGAATTTTTAAGTCTATCTTAAGAAAGACAGAACTCAAACAATAAACATTTAAACTCCTAAAATTTATCCAGCACTGTGTCAAGCGCTGGGGATACAAAAAGAGGTTAAAAAGTTCCTTCTTACAACCTAAGGGGGAGACAACATATAAACAAATATATGCAAAGCAAACTATATACAGGATAAATAGCAAATCATTAATAGAGGGAAGAATTTGGGAATTAAGAAGAATTAGGGAAGTCTTCCTAAGGAAGATAGGATTTTAATTAGGACTTAAAGGAAGCCAGGAAGCCCAATAGGAAGCAGGGGAATAGAATGCATTCTAGGAACGGTTATAGCAAGAGATAGCACTCAGAGCTGAGAGATAGAGTATGTTGTTCACTGAACTAGGAGACCATTGCCACTAGATTAAAGAGTATATGGTGGGGAGTGCCTTTCCAGAAGATGGAAATGTACGAGGGGGATAAATTATGAGATTTTTGATTGCCAAATAGAGCATTTTATATTTGATCCGGGAGACAAGAAGTGACTGTAGTTTATTGCGTATAGGAGGTGACATGATTAGGCACTTTAGTGCCTGAAAGGAGTTGGGGGAGAAGGGAAAGAGAAAGACTTGAGACAAGCAAACTCATCATCAGTTTACTGCAATCAGATTGCAATAATCAAGGCATAAAATAATGAGAGCCTGCACTAGAGTGGTGATTGATGTGATTGTAACCAGCAGACCATCTAGTCCAGCAAATAATGACCTTAGAAATAGGCTCCAAGTTGTCTGTTTTAAGAATACTGAATCTCTGCATTTAGATTATCTTATCTTAATTTACATTTTATGGCCAGCTACAGTGGGCCTAACCTTACCTAACTACTCCCCACCTCTACTTCTAAGCCATAAAATTAGCATATCAGTGACATCTGTAAGCTAATGAGTAACAGTAGTGAAATGCTTAACCTAACCACCCCAACTCTCCCTCTAAGATCAATGCTCTATAAAACAATGTTTGGCCCCCCACTTCTTTGGCCAAACTGCGTTTTGGAATTTAGCCTGCAACTCAATAGTATGATAATAAAATCTTTGCCTCTTGATTTGGAGATAATATAAGCCTACAAATTCTTTTGAAATATCGAAGTATATCGATCCAGAACCCCAATATTTTGGGAGTTCAGTACTTCTGCACCCCAACAGAGGAGAGAAGGAGGTACATTCAAGAGATGTTGCAAAGGTGAAATTTTCAGGCCTTGGCAAGAATTTAGATGTGGGAGATGATGAGTAAAACCAACAGAACATTGAACACAGTAACAGCAAGATTCTGTGATGATCAACTATGACAGACTCATACCCTCTCAGAAATGTGGTGACCCAAAGCAACTCCGATAAACTTGTAAGGGCAATTGCAATCCACATCCAAAGAAAGAACTATGGAGATTAAATGAGGATCAAAGCATACTATTTTTACTTTTTTTTTTTTTCTTTTTTCATGATTCTTCCCTTTTGTCTGATTTTTCTTTCACAACATTACTAATATGGAAATGTTTTAAATGATTGCACACGTATAATCTATATCAGATTGCCTGCTATTTTGAGAAGGGGAGGATATAAAGAAAAGAAGGGGAAAAATGTAGAATTCAAAATCTTACAAAAATGAATGTTGTAAATGATACTGTTTGAGGATGTATTCTGATGGAAGTGGACCTCTTAGATAAAGAGAGCCTTAATTGATCAAAGATGGACAGAAGAAGCTACACCCAGAGAAAGAACACTGGAAATGAATATAAACTGCTTGCATTTATGTTTTTCCTCCCGGGTTATTTATACCTTCTGAATCCAATTCTCCCTGTGCAACAAGAAAACTGTTTGGTTCTGCACACATATATTGTATCTAGGATATACTGCAACCCATTCAACATGTAAAGGACTCTTGCCATCTCGGGGAAGGAGTGGAGGGAGAGAGGGGTAAAATCGGAACAGCAAGGGATAATGCTGTAAAAATTACCCTGGCATGCGTTCTATCAATAAAAAATTATTTTAAAAAATGAATGTTGTAAACTATCTTTACTTGTAATTGGAAAAAAGTAAAATACTATTAAGTGAAAAATAAATAAATGGGGGGAAAATATGGGAGATGAGAGATAATGAGGAATCCAGAATGGTTCCTAGAGTTTAAGCCTAAGAGACTGGCAGGATGGTATTGTCATTTACAGTAATAGAAAAAGTAGCAATGGGGAGGACTTAGGAGGAAAGATGATAAGTTCTGTTTGGGATATATTGACTTGAAGATATCTATTGGATATTCAATTTGGAATATCTTAAAGGCATTTGGAGTTATAAAATTGGGAGTCAACATTGAGTTTAAATCCATGGGAGCAGATGAAATCACTAAGTGAGGTTGCATAGGGATATGTAAAAAACAATTCATTTGGCCCCCACTCTATTGTAATTCCAGACTATTCCCTTTTATCCAGCATGAGCAGTTGACCATCTTATGATTACTTAATGGTGATGATCCATGCTTCGCCCAACTTGAGATACCCTCCTCCACCTTCCAATGTAGCTGATGTGATTCTGTACTTTATATAGCCTATTTAGAATGTTCAGATATCAAGTCTAGCATCAAGCCTTATAAAAATAAGGCCCATGGAAGAATGGGGTATCTCAGATCATGAAAAAGATCTGAGGTCCACTTCATCAGAGGAAACCATGGACTGTTTAAGAAAGTGCCATTGACTCAGAGCTCTATTTCAGTCTCTTTACTATAGATTGAACAATTTTAATCCTCATGTTGTTAACAGCATATTAATGAGATGTGGGCCCTACAAAGGGCCCAAAAAGGAAATGTACACCAGGTCAAATTTCTGCTGATAGTGGAATGTCCAAGAAACTGAGCAAGATAGAGATTAGAGAATATTTAATAATTTATTAAATGGAGAGATTTACTAGGACCAAATGGATCCATGATTTGGTCCCAGGGCTGAATAGGACTATGGTCTCCAAGAATCCGGCAGTGAATGTTAGATACAGGATTCTTTTATAGAGTAACAAGAACAATGACATAATGGGGGACGTACCTGGATGGGGATGATCTAATGGGGGAAGGCACCTAGGATGATATAATGGGAGCTCCTGATATTCTCATGTCTAAAATGGATAAAGACCTTTATCCCATCAAACATTAAGAGGAGATGATTATAACCTGAGGCAGAGTAACTGAGTAGGACAATTAGGGAAACTGGGTCAGGACATTAAAAGAGAACTGTGGCACAACATTGGCTCCCCAGTGGACACTGGCCCTGTGAAGTTGGACTCCCCTCTCTATCTGTACTCAGTTTGAAGTAAGTAGTCTCTCTGAGCTAAAGATTGATGAGTCTATCTTGATTTACTCTAAATTCATTTTCTTTAAGAAGGCTTCCCCTTTGGGCTAAGAAGAGCTTCTGAATTTGTGACTAATTTGTCTAAATTTATAAGCTCCAGAGCATTCAAATTCCATTTTTATAAAAAATTATATGGTCATAATTTAAACCTTTTAAATATTGGCTATTGGTTTGTAGCCAATTTTTTTCCCCTCTGATTTTTCTTACTTTCATTTTACTAAGATTGAGAGTATTCAATTAGCAGAGAAAGTGCTAGTTTCTCATTTTTAGCCAACTAAACTAGAACTTTCTTTCAGCAAGGTCAAAACAACTTTTTTTTTCCCCCCTTAAAATTCTTTTAAGTTTATTTCATTTATATTTGTAGGATTAAGTCAGTCACTGACAAACAAAGCTAAAATTTTAGGAAGTCTTAAAAGAAAATTAGTATTAATTTTGTTGAATATTCAGTTATAAAGGACCTTTAGACTCCAGTTGACTGGTTTTAAGATTGTAGAGGTTAAGGCCAGAAATTTAGAATTGGAAATGTTGGAGAATTTGCCAAAATAAACCCCTAAATAGTATAGCTTTAGTTGTAGTAAAAGAACTTCCACATAAATGGAACTCAGGTGTTCCCACTGTTCATAATTGAATGGGGACCATCTCTAGCATCTTCGGTGGGAAATTTCTCAGATAAGTCAAAAGGTGGGTACCTAGGGAATCTAGTCCATTTCCCTCAAAAGTTCCTCCTAAGAGTGCCACTATAAGAAGACAAATACATCTTCCAGGATTCCCAATGGGACAAGGGTAGACTCCTTGAACAGGAATGACTAGAAAGTTATTAAGCTGTGTAAAATTTAGTTGGAGAATAGAAAGAATTTGAGAGAATGTTTTGCCCAAAATATGTAACTTTTGATTCTTAGAAAGTTATGGAATTGTAGTGAATAATCTCCCAAGTCAGCTTAGAACAAATAAACTGATGATATTACTAAATCCTTCATCAGTCTCAATTTTTCTTCCTGTGATGATACTTTGGCAAAAACTCTGAACATACCCTTTTATCACTATTACATCTGTATCCCAAAGAGATCATAAAAAAGGAAAGGACTCAGGGCAGCTAGGTGGTACAGTGGATAGAGCACCAGACCTGAGTTCAAATTTGGTCTCAGACATTTAACACTTCTTAGCTGTGTGACCTTGAGCAAGTCACTTAACCCCAATTGCCTCAGGGGGAAAAAAAAGGAAAAGACAACAGCAGCTCTTTTTGTAGCGGCAAAGAATTGGAAATTGAGAGAATGTTCATCAATTGGGGAATGGCTGAATAAGTTGTGACATATGAATGTAAAAATGTAATTCCACTTTTCCCCCCCTTTTCATGATTTTTCCCTTTTGTTTTTATTCTTCTTTCACAATATAAATAATGTGGAAATGTTTAATTTAATTGTACATGTATAACCTGTATCAATTGGTTTGCTGCCTTGGAGGGGGTGGGAAGGAAAGGAAGAGAAAATAATTGGAACTCAAAATCTTATAAAAGTAAATGATGAAAATTAAAAAAAAAAAAAGAATAAACTAGAAGGATATCAGAAAGAAAAGATGAAAAGAGAAAAAGCTACATAAAAGAAAAGTGAAAAATATTTGCAAAAATTTTAATTTACACATAGACCTCTAAAATCACAGACTCTGAGGTGCTTGTAGAGGAAGTTGAATAGCCAATGTTAACCTAGTGCTTTAAGATTTACAAAATACTTTAAAAATGTTATCTCATTTGATTCCCATAACTCAGGGAGATTTGTGTTACTATTTTAAGTGACTAGGCCCTGGGGAAACAGACCTGGGAGCCCCAGTCTAAGAGCCAGACCAGTGCTGAATCATTTTAGTGGGATTGGGAAGAGAGATTTCTGGCAAATTGAAAGCAAATTGATATTCAAATCCCCCCCCCCCCAGTTTTTTAGTTTCCCAAGGGCTTCTTTTAAGGTCCCCAGTAGCTGTGGCTGCATAAATTCCTCCCTCATTAAACAATATTTTAACTTTAACTTTCAAAAGAGAAGTCACAGTCCTTGGGCGAGGTGGGTGGGAAGTCAATGATCTTATCTAGGCAATTTAGTTTAGTCTCTCCCCAAAGAGATCTTTTTCTAAAATAGAACACCTCTGTCGTATAAACACTGCTATATAAATTTAAAACAAAATAAATTCTCATATTGGTAAAGTCCAAAAATGAATTTCTTATACTGTATATAATAATGTGAATTACATTTTTCTTTATCTTGTCATCTAGAATCATGGTTAATTATTTGCTAATCAGATTTCTTAAGTCTTTCAAAATTATTCATTTTTACAGTTTTAATGTGATGTTCTTTTGATTCTTCCCACTTCATTCTGCATCAATTCATACAAGATTTTTCCTATCTCTTTGAAACCATCATTTGTTTTGTTATCCTTCAATGGAGTTCTCAACATACAGGTACTCCCTTTCATTCTATTTTGCTTGTTTGTTTTGCCTCCACAAAAAGAACTGCAAAAAATATCTGGCTAAGTAATGGAACTATTTCCTCTTTCTTTGAAATAGCAGGATTCAAGACCACCCCTCTCTTTGTAATCCTTTGTTTTTTACTATTAGGAGACATTCTGTTTTCCAATGCTAAATCCCAGTAAGCTAGCTGTGCCCTGAATTTGGCATAAAAACAGTCCTTTGCTCTAACCTTCTAGATGAACACTACTATAATTAAATGACAGAACTTATGATTCCTGAGCTCGAACAACCACCAACAGATCTAGACACAAGCCTTGCATGGGCTTTTTGTCACTAGATAATTTTGCCTCACTATTGCTATTGTGCCTCATTATTGTTGCTATTCTATACTGTTTGATTTTTTATCCTGCCACAAATATATAAATCAAGATTTAGCCACACTGCCTCAAGTCTTCTTCTAGAGGAGATAAGTAATGGACTAACATGCAGAATAAGAAATTCATTTTTAGACTAATTTATTTCCACCTATGGAATAAAGAAAGCTTTTTTTTTGTTTTTAAATCTATATGAGCTCATTGGTATTTTTGGAGTTTACACTGGTTGCAAAACCTCAATGATTCTTTGATCATTTGTGCCCAGAGCTGACAAAACTCTTTGGGGTATAAGTTTAGCAGCAGTGTAACTGAGTCAAAGAATACTTAGTGTTTAATAATATGTTCATAATTTCAAATTGCTTTCTAAAATGGTTGGACCTATTCATAGCTCCACCAATGGTCTATCAATGTGCCTGTTTTTCCCCAGTTTCATCTTAGGGTTAGGATTTGGGGAGGATGGAGTGGGGAAGGACACTTTTGACAATCTGATAATTGGGAAGTAGAACCTCAGAATTGCTGAAATTTTCATTGTTTGAATTATTAGTGATTTGGAACATTTTCTAATTATTTGTGATTAAGAACACTTTTTCATTTGACCATCAATAGCTTTGATTTCTTCATCTGAAAACTGCCTCTTCCTATCTCTCCATTTATCAACTGATGGATATCTCTTATTCTTATAAATTTGAATCCACTCTCTATAATTCCCTATATTTTTAGCTATATAATATAGATAGCCTAAATTTCTTTCCTTTATAACTGCTTCTTCATATCTTTAGGTCATTTATCAACTGGGGAATAGTTTCTATTCTTATAAATTTAATCAGTTCCTTAAATATTTTAGAAATAAGATCTCTTCTTTAGAGAAATTTGCTGCACAGGTTTTTCCAGTTAATTGCTTCCTTTCTAATCTAAACTATATTGGGTTGTTTATGCAAAAACTTTAATTTCATGTAATCAGAATTGTACATTTTATTTTCTGTGATCTTTTCTATCACTTCTTTGGTCATGAATTTTGTCTCTATCCTTGGATCTAACCTATGATATGACCATTTATGTCTAGGTCATGCATTCATTTGGAGTATGTCTTGGGATGAGGTAAGACTTATTGGTTTAAACACAATCTCTTCTATACTGCTTATCCAGTTTTCCCTGCAGCTTTTATCAGAGTGAATGCTTATTTCATGAATTAAGGCCAAGTTTTCTTGAGATTCATGACCTTTTTCCCTCCATATGAGTTGGTTTTTTTCTCTTTTTAGTTCTATAAAATAAGTCTTTGCTTGGTATGGCCAAAAATAAATGAATTAATTTAGATAGTGGTGTCATTTTTATTAACTTGTTTAACCTACTAATAAGTAATTAATATTTATCCAGCTATTTAGGTTTGTCTTTATTTCTTTTTTTTTCCAGCTACAAAACACGTATTGTTAAGCAAAACATTTCTAAATTTGCCATATTCAAAAAATTACCTTAATTTGCATTGAGTTCTTCACTTTTTTTTCTCACAAAGCAATTGGAGTTAAATGACTTGCCCAGAGTCACACAACTGTAAGGGTCAACTGTCTGAGATCATATTTGAACTCAGGTCTTCCTGACTCCAGGGTCAGTACTCTATCCAGTGTGCCATCTAGCTGCCCCATTCATCACTTCATTGTTGGGAGGGAGGTGGCATGTTTCATTTATTTTCAGTTCCAAATTCTCCATCTAACCCTACTTCTTCTACCCATTGGGAAGGCAAATATATATAAAACTCATTACAAATATGAAGTCATACAAAAAAAGTTTCCACATTAGCTATATTGGGGGGGAGGGCAGAGACAGACAGAGGGATAGAGAATGTTTCAATATGCAGTCTGAATCTAATCATTTTGTATATGGAGATGGAGAACATTTTTCATCATGACTCTTTGAATTGTGGTAAATCTTTGTTTTAATCAACATTATTAAGCCTTTCACTTTAGATTATTTTTATAATATTGTCCTTACTATATAGATTGTTTTCCTGATTCTGATCACTTCACTTTGCATCAGTTCATATAGGTCTTTTGAGGTTTTCCTACAACCATCTCCTTCATCGTTTCTTATACTACAAAACAATTCTATCACATTCAAATGCTATTACTTGTCCAGATATTTCCTAATTTATGAGTATCCCTTCATTTTCCAATTCTTTACCACCATAAAAAGAGTTACTGTAAATATTTGTATACATGCCAATCCTTTCTAGGTCAATGGATGTGCACAGTTTAATAGCTTGAAGATCACAATTCCAAATTGCTTTCCAGAATAGTTGGACTAGTTTGCAGCACTTATTTTCCCACAAACCCTCCAGCATTTGTCATTCTCCTATTATCTTGGCCAATCTGATGGATTTATACCTCAAATTGTTTAAATTTGCATTTTCTAATTATTTGTGATTAAGAGCATTTTTCATTTGAATATTGATAGCTTCATCTGAAAACTGCATCTTCCTTTCCCTCAACCATTTATCAATTGAGGAATAACTCTTATTCTTATAAATTTGATCCATTCCCTATAAGTCTTAGAAATGAGACTTTTATCGGAGAAACTTGTTGCTAAGATTTTTCTCTCATTTACCTGCTTCTTTTCTAATTTTAGGTGCTTTTCTGTTTTATATGTGTAAAAGCTTTTTAATTTTTTTGTAATCAAAATTGTTCATCTCATCTTCTGGAATCTTCTCTAATTCTTGTTTGGTCATGAATTCTTCCCCTATCCATAAATATAATAAGTAATTTCTTCTTTATTTGTTTATGATATCACTTTTTATGTGTAAGTCATAAATCCTTTTGAAAATCATCTTGGCTTCTGATGTAAGATATTGGTCTATACTTTATGCCAAATAGCTTTACATTTTCCCCAGGAGTTTTTGTTGAACAGGGAGTTCTTAGCCTAGTAGATGGGATGTATCTGGATTTAGCAAAGAAAATTTACTGTGCTTATTTGCCTCTGTATGTTTTATACCTAAACTGTTCCACCAAATTGTTTGATGGTTGCTTCTATGTAGTATAGTTTTAAGATGTGGTATTACTAGCAGCATACCCTAATGAAAATAAAAACCCTCAAGAAAAATAAAGTTAAAAGAGAGAGTAAACGTATGTTCAGTATATTCAGTATATTCAGACACAACCAGTTCCTGTTCTGGGTACGAATAGGATTTTTCATAATAAATCCTTCAAGAATAGTCGTGGATCATTCTACTGCTGAGAATAGCAGTCATTTCTAGTTGGTCATCCCAGAACATTGCTATTACTTTGTATAAAGTATATTTCACTTTGCTTGAGTTCATGAAGAACTTTCCAGGTTTTTTGTTTTTGTTTTTTGGAGACCATCCTGCTCATCATTTCCCATAGAATAATAATATTTCAACACAGACACATACTACACTTTATTCAGCCATTCCCCAATTAATAACATCCTCTCAATTTCCAATTTTATACCCTGAAAAGAGAAATGCTATAATTTTTTTTTGTACATGTAAGCCATTTTCTTTAAAAAAAAATATCTTTTGGTATTCATGCCTAGTCAAAATAGATAATTTAAATTACATTATATAGGTTTTACACAAACAAATTAATTTAAAAGGTTTTACACAAACAAAACCAATAGAAACAGGATTAAAAGGAAAATACAAACCTGGGGAAAATATTTATAGCCAATGTTTTTGATAAAGGCCTCATTTCTAAAAAATATAAAGAATTATAATAAAGAATATTATGTCAAATTTATAAATATATAAGTCATCCCCTAATTGATAAATGGACAAAGGATTTGAATAGACAATTTTCAGATGACAAAATTAAAGCTCTATAGTCATATGAAAAAATGCTCTAAATCACTATTGCATAGAGAAATGCAAATTAAAACTACTCTGAGGTACCACCTCACACTTCTCAGATTGGCTAAGATGACAGGAAAAAAATATTGATAAATATTGGAGGGGATGTGGGAAAACTGGGGACACTAATGCATTGTTGGTGGAATTGTGAAATGATCCAACCATTCTGGAGAGCAATCTGGAACTATGCCCAAAGAGCTATAAAACTAGGCATGCCCTTTGGTCCAGCAATGCCATTACTGGATCTATATCCAAAGGAAATCATAAAGAAGGAGAAAAGATCCACATGTGCAGAAATGTTTGTAACAACTCTTTTTGTAGTAGCAAAGAATTGGAAAATGAGTAGATGACCGCCAATTGGGGAATAGCTGAATAAGTTGCATATGAAGATAATGGAATATTATTGTTCTATAAAAAATGATGAACAAGCTGATTTTAGAAAGAATTGGAAAGGGTTACATAAACTAATGCCATGCCAAATGAGCAAAACCAGGAACACATTGTACATAATAATATAAGAATGTGCAGTTGATCAACTATGAAAGACTTGATTCTTCTCAATGGTTCAATGATTCAAATCAGCCCCAATAGTCTTTGTACAGAAAATGCCATATGCATCCAGAAAAAGAACTATGGACATTGAATGTAAATCAACACATGCTATGTTCACTTCTTTTTTTTGTTTTTGTTTTTTTTCTCTCCCATGATTTTTCCCATTTGCTCTAATTTTTCTCTCCCAACATGATTCAAAAAACAATGTGTATTAAAAAGAAATGTGGCTAGTAGGTAATGAAGAAACCAAATTCTTTGCAGATGATATGATGGTATACTTAGAGAACCCTAGAGAATCAACTAAAAAACTATTAGAAATAATCCACAACTTTAGCAAAGTTATAGGATACAAAATAAATCCACATAAATCACCAGCCTTTTTATACATCACTAACAAAATCCAACATCAAGAGATACAAAGAGAAATTTCATTTAAAATAACTGTCAATAGTATAAAATATTTGGGAATCTATCTGTCAAGGGAAAGGCAGGAACTATATGAGCAAAACTACAAAATACTTTCCACACAAATAGTCAGATCTAAGCAATTGGAAAAATAACAAATCTCTTGGATAGGTCGAGTGAATATAATAAAGATGACAATACTCCCTAAACTAATCTATTTATTTAGTGCTATACCAATCAAACTCCCAAGAAACTATTTTACTGATCTAGAAAAAAAACAACAAAATTTATCTGGAAGAACAAAAGGTCAAGAATTTCAAAGGAATTAATGAAGAGAAAAGCAAATGGAGGTGGCCTAGCTGTATCTGATCTAAAACTATATTATAAAGCAGCAGTCATCAAAACCATTTGGTATTGGCTAAGAAATAGAGAAGTTGATCAGTGGAATAGGTTAGGTTCACAGAACAAAATAGTCAATGACTATAACAATCTAGTATTTGACAAACCTCAGCTTTTGGGATAAGAATGCACTATTTGACAAAACTGCTGGAAAACTGGCAACTAGTATGGCAGAGAGCAGGCATAGACCCACACCTAATATTGTATACCAAGATAAGGTCAAAATAGGTTTATGATCTAGACATAAACAATGAGATTATAAATAAATTAGAAGAACATAGGATAGTTTACCTCTCAGACCTGTGGAGGAGGAAGGAATTTGTGACCAAAGAAGAACTAGATAGCATTATTGATCACAAAGTAGATAATTTTGATTATATTAAGTTAAAAAGTTTTTGTACAAACAAAACTAATGAAGACAAGATTAGCAGTTTTACATTCAAAGAATCTGATAAAGGCCTCATTTCTAAAATATATAGAGAAATGACTCAAATTTATAATAATTTAAGCCATTCTCCAATTGATAAATGGTCAAAGAATATGAACAGACAATTTTCAGATGAAGAAATTGAAATTATTTGTAATCACATTAAAAGGTGCTTCAAGTCACTATTGATCAGAGAAATGCAAATTAAGACAACTCTGAGATACCACTACACTCTTGTCAGATTGGCTAAGATGACAGGAAAAGATAAGACAAACGTTGGAAAGGATGTGGAAAAACTGGGACACTGATACATTGTTGGTGGAACGATGAAAGGATCCAACCATTCTGGAGAGCAGTTTGGAACTATGCTCAAAAAGTTATCAAACTGTGCATATCCTTTGATCCAGCAGTATTTGTTTCTATTGGGATTATGTCCCAAAGAGATCTTAAAGGAGGGAAAGGGACCCACATGTGCAAAAATGTTTGTGGCAGCCCTCTTTGTAGTGGCCAGAAACTGGAAACTGAGGGGAATGCCCATCAATTGGAGAATGGCTGAATAAATTGTGGTATATGAATGCTATGGAATATTATTGTTCTGTAAGAAATGACCAGCAGGATGGTTTTAGAGAGGCCTGAAGAGACTTACATGAACTGAGGCAAAGTGAAATGAGCAGAACCAGAAGATCATTATAAACAGCAACAAGATTATATGATGATCAATTCTGACAGATGTGACTCTCTTCAACAGAGAGAGGATTCAAACCAGTTTCACTTGTTCAATGATGAAGAGAGCCATCTATACCCAGAGAGAGAACTGTGGCAACAGAGTGTGGTTCACAGTATAGCATTCTCACTCTCTCTGTTGTTATTTACTTGCATTTTGTTTTCTTTCTCAGTTTTTCTTTTCCTTCCTTCTTGATCTGATTTTTCTTGTGCAGCAAGATAACTATATAAAGATGTATGCATATGTTGGATTTAACATGTATTTCAACATATAAATATGTATATGTATATTGGATCTAACATGTATTTCAACCTGCCAGCTAGGGGAAGGGGTAGGGAAAAGGAAGGGAAAATTTGGAAGAAATTATTTTGCAAGGGTCAATGTTGGAAAAATTACCCATGTATATGCTTTGTAAATTTTTTTAAAATAACTTTTTATTGACAGAACCCATGCCAGGGTAATTTTTTACAGCATTATCCCTTGCACTCACTTCTGTTTCGATTTTTCCCCTCCCTCCCTCCACCCCCTCCCCCAGATGGCAAGCAGTTCTATACATGTTAAATAGGTTACAGTATATCCTAGATACAATATATGTGTGCAGAACCGAACAGTTCTCTTGTTGCACAGGGAGAATTGGATTCAAAAGGTATAAATAACCCAGGAAGAAAAACAAAAATGCAAGCAGTTTATCTTCATTTTCCCAGTGTTCTTTCTCTGGGTGTAGCTGCTTCTGTCCATCCTTGATCAATTGAAACTGAATTAGCTCTCTTTATCGAAGAGATCCACTTCCATCAGAATACATCCTCAAACAGTATCGTTGTTGCAGTGTATAATGATCTCCTGGTTCTGCTCATTTCACTTAACATCAGTTCATGTAAGTCTCACCAGTTCTCTCTGTATTCATCCTGCTGGTCATTCCTTACAGAACAATAATATTCCATAACATTCATATACCACAATTTACTCAACCATTCCCCAATTGATGGGCATCCATTCATTTTCCAGCTTCTAGCCACTACAAACAGGGCTGCCACAAACATTTTGCCACATACAGGTCCCTTTCCCTTCTTTAGTATCTCTTTGGGGTATAAGCCCAGTAGAAACACTGCTGGATCAAAGGGTATGTACAGTTTGATAACTTTTTGAGCATAGTTCCAAATTGCTCTCCAGCATGGCTGGATGTGTTCACAATTCCACCAACAATGTATCAGTGTCCTTGTTTTCCCACATCCCCTCCAACATTCCTCATTATCTTTCCCTGTCATTCTAGCCAATCTGACAGGTGTGTAGTGGTATCTCAGAGTTGTCTTAATTTGCATTTCTCTGATTAATAATGATTTGAATAATTTTTTTTTAAAAAGACAATCTCTTGTACCCCCCACCCAAAAAAAAAATCCTGAATAAATAAGTATGGCAACTTAAAAAAATTAAACAAAATGGTATTCATGCCTAATAATGGTGTTGTTAGGTCAAAGAATATGCATGAATTTATGGCCCTTTGGGCATAGATTATATCTTTTAATCATTTATCAATTGGAAGATGGCTCTTATTTTATTTTATTTTTTAATAAATTTCACTCAGTTCTTTCCATGTTCCAAAGGTTTCCTGGGTCTCCCCACCACTTTTCAGCAACACATGGAAAAGTAGGTAGGAACATGAATTACTTGGAGGAGTTAGTTTTTCTAGATGATCCCATTGCATTTGTGAAATTGTTGGAAGACCATAAGGAGAAACTACAGCAGTTACTAAGTCAGCTAGAAGTTGCTCTTTTAAAACTATCAATTAACAAGTGCTAGTTTCATGCAGAACACTGGCTGAGTAGATGGAACCAATCATTGCTTGATCACATCTGAAGAATTATGAGGGAATTAGGACACTTCAGGCATTTGGTAGCCTGAATCAGAGAATTGTAGTGCTAACATTGCAAATATGGAGGAGCCATAAGCAGAAGGGCTAAAAGAAACAATTTAGATTGGACTCTCTGGCACTCTGCAGATATCTAGGACAAATAATGTGTTTTTTTTAAAAAAATTTTTTTTAATTATTATTTTTTGTTTTCCTCATTTACATGTAAAAACATTTGTTTTAGTTATATATGTATATTCTTTTTTTAAACATATTTTCTTATGAATTATGTTAGAAAAAAAATCAGAACAAAAGGTACAAACCACGAGAGAGGAAAAAAATAACAGAAGAAAAAGAAAAAAGTGAACATAGCATGTTTTCATTTATATTCTGTCTCCACAGTTCTCTCTCTGGTTACAGATGGCATTTTGCATCCAAAGTTCATTGGGATTGCCTTGGCTTACTAAATTGAGAAGAACCAAGTCTGTCATATTTGATCATCACATAGTCCTGTTGTTTGTGTGTACGTTTTCCTAGTTCTACTTGTTTCACTCAGCATCAGTTCATATAAATCTTTCTAGGCCTTTCTAAAATTAGCCTGTTTATCAATTTTTATAGAACAATAATATTACATTACTTTCATATATCTTAACTTATTCGGTCATTTCCCACTTGATAGGCATTTTCCAATTCTTTGCCCCCACAAAACGAGCTGCTACAAATATTTTTTCACATATGGATAGGACAAGTAATGTGATAAACTTTTAAGGACTGCATTAGAGATCTCATATGTGCACTCATTTCCATTAGTCATGAGCAAGCCATTCCCAAGCAAAATCCAGCCTAGAGGACCTTGGGGCAAATTTGTAGGAGCCGAAGTCCTAGAAAAAGTTGTCTACTTTTGTTTCTTCTACTTCCTCTTATCTTACTCCTCAACTGTTTTAAATGTAGCTTCTGACCTCCTCACTCAGCTAAAACCACTCTCCTCAAGTTACCAATGATCTTTTATTGTCAGTTCCAATGGGTTTTTATCAACCTTTATCCTTCTTGATCCATCTGTGACATTTAATTCTATTTGCCATAGCATCCTCTATATTTGTCATGTCTAAAACAGAACTCATCATCTTTTCCCAAAAGACACCATTCTTATGAACTTTCCTGTTATTAGTATGGAAACCACCATTCTTTCATTACTCCAAGCTCACAATCTTGAGAACAAGTACCCTCAATTCCTCAGCCTTCATTATACCTATCTAATCAGTTGACAAATTTTATCCTTGCTGTGCTCATATTTGTTCCCTTCTCTCCATTCAAATAGACACTTACTTCAAACCTTCATCACTTCTTTCTTCAATGATTACAGTAGACTCATAATTTCCTTCCCTCAAGGCTTTCTCCATTTCAATCCTTTCTTCACACAGCTGCCAAAATTATCTCCTAGGGTATTGGTTTCTCAAAGTCAGCTCAATAAACTCCAGTGGCTTCCTACTACCTCTAGGATGAAATAGAACTCTGTCCCAACCTGGACACAATCTACTTTTACTTTATTGTAAGTTACTCCTCTTCACAAGCTCTACGGTTGGTCTAATCAAACTGGCTTTCTTGCTGTTTCTTATAAGTTATATTTCATTTCCCATTTCTTATACTATGTTTTAACTTTCACCTCTGTCCCTTTGTGTAGAATTTCCCATATACCTGGAAAATATTCCCTCTTCATCTTTGCTTCTTGGAATCTCTGAGTTGTTATAAAGATTCAACTCCAGCACCACTGTTTCCATGAAGTCTTTTCTGATACTCCTTAACTGATAGTGTCTTCCCTCCCTCCCTCTCTTTCTCCCACCAAATTTTCATATAAGTATGTTGTATCATGTATACATGTATCCAACTATATATGTTGCCTCTCTTAGTTAAATTGTAGTCCCTTTGAGGTCAAGGACTATTTCACTTTGATCTTTGTACTTTCTGAACTTAGCACAATGCATGACACACAATACGTGTTTAATGGATGTTTAATTGACTAGAAGATCACTACATTTACTAGTAAAGCATTCACTGACACTGAGCTCAACCTATCACCCTGTTCAGGGCTTTGAAGTAGGCTATTGAAGAAAAGGGAGTGATAGAAAAGAATGTCATGAATTTAGCTCATCAGAATTTTCTGTTACTGGAAAATGTAATGTATTTGAAGGAAGATGACATATCTCATGTTCTATCTTTTTGTTGTAACCTCAAAATCTTTTTATATATTTAATACTCATATACTTGAGTATTTATAAATGAACTGATAGCTCCTTATGTGGTATAAGGATTCCTTTCTTATCAGCATATTATTTACCTCAAAATGTATTATTTATCCTCAGAGAGATTTTGTGAATGATATCCTCAAATTTGTATGCTGTCTGTCAGAGTGTTCTGATATCAGAACTATATTTGTGGAAAAAAATACACTGCAACTTATATAGGTGTGCTCACTTTCCTCTTGTGGGGGAAAAAGTAATCTCATACTCTTAGACTAGCACTCATGGCTTTTATAAATATATTTCATGATCTGGTCATATCTATGGGTCCTTTTTAGGGACTCCCTGCTTACTAAGGTTTATGCTTCTCCAATGAGCATTTAAAGTTCTTCACATACCTAAAACCATCCAACTTTTTCAACCTCATTTATGTTACCTCCTTGCCATACAATGTTCCAGTCAAACTAGACTACCTTCCAACCCCAGAAGAGCATTTCCAAGACATCAGTTATTGACTGACAGATTGTTCCTCAAGTTACCCTTGTCCAAGATCTCATTTTCTTTCACCATAAATCATCCTGACTCTCTGTACTCTGACCACCTCAACACCTCCAGGACGTGAGGAACCATGGAAAGTAATGTTCTGAAAGACAACCTTTCCTTCAGGGGATCTCAAAGATCACCTCTGTGCAGTAGCTGCTGAGATCCTAGGAGTTATGGAAGCAACTAATTATCTCTGCCCTCAGTTATAGTTTAAAAACCAGGTATTTATTTAACCAAGAGTCAAGCTTTGTCCTCCCAAAGAGAGATTAAAAATAGACTATTGAATAATACTAGGTAGAATGACTTTCCAGCAAGGACAAAATCTGGTTGCTCAGTATTCAAGAATCAACTAAATTCCCACATTCTCCAAGAAATCTCATTATGAAATGATTGCTTCCTAATTTTTTTAATACAACTTTTTATTTTCAAAACATATGCATGGATAAATTTTCAATATTAACCCTTACAAAACCTTGTGTTCCAATTTCCCCTCCTTTCCCCAATCTCTCTCCTAGATGGCAAGCAATCCAATATATGTTAAACATGGTAAAAACATATGTTAAATCCAATAAATGCATATATATTTATACAATTATCTTGCTGCACATGAAAAATTAGATCAAAAAGGAAAAAAATGAGAAAGAAAATAAAATGCAAGCAAATAATAACAAAAAAGAGTGAAAATGCTATGTTGTACTCAGTTCCCACAGTCCTCTCTGGGTATAGATGACCCTCTATAGATCATTGGAACTGGCCTGAATCATCACATTGTTGAAAAGAGCCATATTCATCAGAATTTATCATCATATAATCCTCCTGTTGTCATGTACAATGATCTCCTGATTCTGCTCATTTCACTTACTTCAGGACTAACTTTGCTAAGTTAGACGAAGATAATTTTTTCTTACCACAAGTCTAAAAGATCATCTACTAAATTGTTTGGGAGTTGAAAGAGATGGAGGGAGTGTACTTAATGAGGTTTGAATCCCTTAATTCCTGGTGGTCATGAGGTTAATGGCAGTGAGAGAGTTGTTAAAATATCCTTTTTAATCAGCCGCAGGTTTAAAAGTGAAAGAATTCACTTATTACTGAATTATTAATTGCAAAATGAAAGTTTATTGTTGGATAGAAATCAGTTTGCTAAGAGACTGACTTCTATAGTGGCAGAGTTATATTGGGGAATGAAGTTTGATGCTGAGAATGCTTTCCCAGTGGGCAGAAGAGTCCTAGCAGCTGAGCAAACTGCCTTAGGCCTTCTGCAAAGAGCTTAGCTGAGGGAATCTGTTATATGTACATCTTGGTGGAGGCTAGGACAGTCCCAGCTGATCAGACCAGGATTCCTCAATTGAATGAGAATTTAGAATTTCTATGGGAGTTGATTTGCGCCTAAATAGCATTACTTCTCTCATCCTGGAAGCATGGGCCCAGTCTCTAGACTCCTTGGAGCCTGGGAGATCCTGATCTCTAAGATCAGAAAAGGGGACACAATCTCAGAGTGATAATCTTAAAGGGAACATAGGTTCAGTAAAGGGAACAGTTTCCCTCCTGCTTCATACTGATGGAGAAAGTGGCTAAAAATATAAAATATTTTATATTCATTTCAGATGAAATGCCTTGGAGCAACTAGAGGTTGAAGAGGATAACAGAGTACCTTTTTTTTTTTTTTTGAGAAACAACAAGGTCAGTATTGCTTATGTGAATGGGGCAACAAATATGAGAAGCCTAGAAAGCAGAGAAAGGGGCCAAATTTTAAATAGCTTTAAATATCAAATCTGAGTGTTAGTAAATGTTTGTTGGATAAAATTGGATCAAAAGGGACATGCACACATGTTCCCACAGAAATCCAGGGCAAGGGATGAGTGTCCAACCCCTGTGTTGCAGCTCATATGAATATATCCCCATGTCACTTAGCTTTTTGAAATAAGGGCTATACAGTGAAAAAACATAATCTTGACCCCAGTGGACTCTGAAGATCCAAACATAATCTTGACCCCAGTGGAGTCTAAAGATCCAAACAAGTTCTATCCTAATTCTTTGTGCACAAGTAATTTAATTCCTCTGGGCACGTTGCTGCCACCTACATCTGGGGCCAAGAACTGCTCATCAGTACCTGGAACCCAGTCAAAATAAGGAAGGGGCTGACAGTAGTCAGCATTTAAATGATCTTGACAGACTAGAACTACAATCCAAACTTAACAAAATGGAATTTAATAGGGATAAAAGTCAAGGATTACTGTGGGGTCCAAAGAAATCAGCGGCACTCAATGAACTCATATTTACCCCACATCCTCAGTTGCTGATTGGACATTTCAAATTCATTGTCTCAGAAACATCTCAAATTCAACATCTCCAAAACTGAACTCATTCTAAGCCTTTTTCTTCCAAACCTCCTAATTTCTAATCAAAGGTACCACAATACTTCCAGTCTCCTAGGTTCATAATCTTGGCAAATCCTCATTCTTTCTCACCTCACTTATCCAATTCCTAGCCAAATGTTATCATTTCTACATAACAATATCCAACCCTTTTTCCTCCATTCATTCCGCTACCACCTTTGATTAGGTCCTCATGTCTTCTTGCCTAGATTATTGTAGCAAACTTCTACTTGATCTCCCTATTGAAAGTCTCTCCCCTATTCCAGTCTATCCCATATACCAATGCCAAAGTAATTTTTCTTAAACACAGATCTAAACATGTGAGTCCCCTACTCAAACAGTTCTGGTGCATCCCTATTGCCTCTGGAATAAAACGTAAACTTCTCTGTTTAACTTTTAAAAGTCCTTTATAACTTACTCGCAAACTTTTTTTCCCCCAAGTTCATTGGACATTACTCAGCCTTCTATACTCTGCGATTCAACAAAACTGTTTCTTCTTTGTTTCTTACACACACCATCCCATCTCCTACCTTTGCCTTTTCATTGGCTATTCCACATTCTTAGAATGTACTCTCTCCCTCCCTCTCCTTTTCCCTTTCTCTTTCTTAAAATCTTTCTTAAGCCATCTTCTGAAGGAAGGCTTTCCTGATAACAATTGCTAGTGTCTTCCCCTCCAAATTACCTTGTATATACTTATATTTATTAATTTTGTATTTATGCTGCATATATTTATACATGTACTTGTCTCCTCCATTAGAATGTTAGATCCTAATTGTTCTGTCTGACTCTTTGTGACCCCTGTGGGATTTTCTTAGCAAAGATATTGGAGTAGTTTACCATTTCTTTTTCTAACTCATTTTACAGATGAGAAACTGATATAGATAGAATAAAGTGACCAATCACACAGCTAGTGTCTGAAGCTAGATTTGAACTCAGAAAGATGAATTTTCCTGACTCCAAGTCTGGAGTTCTATCGACTACACCATCTAGTTGCCTCCAAATCCTAATAAATAGAGTTTATTTAATTATTTGTATCTATATCCTTTGCATTTGATATGTAGTTGGGACTTAGTATAAATTTATTGATTGATTGAACTGAGGAAGGCCGGGCTAGACAACAGTTGCTGTAAAAGAGATATGGGATTTGGGGACATTACAAGTCCAATATGGATCAGTCAATCAAATTGTTGAGGTCTAGATTTGGGGTACCTAAATGAGATTAGGGTTAAGGTCTAGTGGCAGGTTTGGGGTACAGATTCGGCACAAGGGGGTCTAGTAGAGGCGCGAGTTCCCAATAAAAGCATTTATTGGCCCGGAGAGCTAGATTGATAAAAGAGGTTTATTATTGGATAAGCAAAGTTAAAGTATAGGCGAAGGTAGAGATAAGGAGGGCACTGGACAAAGGGTCCAGTGGACAGAGGGTCCTCACATGGTAGCCATGTTTGGAATCTCTGCAAAGAGGGGTTCCCACTGTGGCCTTTTTATAATAGGAGACTTAGCTCGAGGGGCTTTCGGGTGTAGCCCCAAAGTTGGCTCAGATCCTGGTGGGGCTGGGAACAGGTCAGATCTTCTATTGGAATTCAAAGGGACCAGGATTTGTGAGTTAAAGGGCAATTTACATTATTAACTAGGAGAAGGTGGGACTCTAGAAAGGAATCTTTCCTCCATCAAAATTAGGCAATGTTATTCTAGGCTGAATGAATAAAGCCATAATTTTCAGAACATGGGAGATGATAGATCTGCTTTCATCTTTCCTGGGTTGAATTCTCTTGGCATATTTTCTTCAGTTTTAAGTTCTACCTTTTAGGAAGGACCATTGACACATTGAGAATACCTAGAAAAAGGTGACCGGGACAATTAAATGATTGTGTACTGTGCCATGAAGAGATTAGTCACTTAAAGAAATTAGTCTGGAAAAACTTTTTTTGTTGTAGAGTTGTTTTTCAGTCATTTCTGATTCATTGTTGCTCTCTTTGGAGTTTTCTTGACAAAAGATATTGAAGTGGTTTCCCATTTCCTTCTCCAGCTCATTTTACAAAAGAGGAAACTGAGATAAACTGAGTTAAGTGACTTGTCCAGAATCACTCAACTAGTAAGTGTCTGAGGTCATATTTGTTTTTTGTTTTTTGTTTTTTTAAAATAACTTTTTATTGATAGAACGCATGCCAGGGTAAATTTTTTTACAGCATTATCCCTTGCATTCATTTCTGCTCCGATTTTTCCCCTCCCTCCCTTCACCCTTCCCCCAGATGGCAAGCAGTCCTTTACATGTTGAATGGGTTGCAGTATATCCTAGATACAAAATATGTGTGCAGAACTGAACAGTTTTCTTGTTGCACAGGGAGAATTGAATTCAGAAGGTATAAATAACCCGGGAAGAAAAACAAATGTAAGCAGTTTATAATCATTTCCAGTGTTCTTTCTCTGGGTGTAGCTGCTTCTGTCCATCCTTGATCAATTAAGGCTCTCTTTATCGAAGAGATCCACTTCCATCAGAATACATCCTCAAACAGTATCGTTGTTGAGGTATGTAATGATCTCCTGGTTCTGCTCATTTCACTCAGCATCATTTCATGTAAGTCTAAGGTCATACTTGAATTCACAAAATTGGGTCTTTCTGACTCCAGGCCCAGCTCTATGGTGCCCTGTAGCTGGAAAGATTTAGGAGGGATATAAATTGTTACCTTCATGAAGCAAAGAGATTAAGTTTATCTTGTTTGATCCCAAAGGGCAGAATAACTAAGGAGTGAAGGAGATGCAGAAAGACAGATTTAGGTTCTGTGTAAAGAAAACATTTCTAATAATTAGAGCTATCCAAGAGTATAACCCACTGCTTCAGGAAATAGCAGGCTCCTTGTCATCCGATGGCTTCAAGTAGAGGCTAAATGACTACTTGTCTGGAAAATTGTAGAGAGGATTCCTGTTCAGGTTTGGATTGCAGTAAGTGGTTTTTGAGATTTGTCAATTCTCACCTGTTGTGATTTGTCCAAGGACACAGAGCTAGTAAGAAGCACAATCAGGATAGAAACTTAGGTTCCCCAACACTATGGCCAATGCTTTCCCTATGATACCCACATTAACCAAACACAGCTAAAGTATTGGGGGTGAATTAGCCCTACAAAAGAGTATCCTTTGAAATTTGAACTGTTTCTTTGAATTCCCACAATTTTTCTTAAAATGAAAAGAATTGTTCAAGTTTTCACATTTATAATTCTTGTATTTGAGTTCAAATGCCTCTCCAAATGAATGTTTCAGCATCTCCTCTTGTATAGAAAAAGGAAAAAAAAAACCCACACAAAGTTGTTTACATATCCAAATGAGATTTAGTAAAGGATATTTTTATGGTAATTGATTGGATAGGGATGGGAGATGGGTAACAGTTCACCAAAGATGACTTCCCATTTTTCTTCTTTTGTACAAGAAAAATCCTATCTCTTTTCACTTTTTCAAGGGATTCTAGAGCAATAATTAATGGGACAGTAAAATATTACCTATTATCTCTGTTCTTCAATCTATGCTTTGGAATGTCTGAGTGGTATGATTGATTGAGAGAGCAAAAGAGAGAGATAAAGAAGAGGGAAGAAAGCTTGACTCATACCATGGATGTTTGTGAGTCTTTTCTTTTGGAAATAGAAGTGTTTTTTTCATGGCATTGACTAGACTTTGGAGAATCTCTTCCCTGCACAAAGGGTCATGAATTAATATAGAGGAAAAGGTGCCAAAGTTTGTTAAAGATCTGAATTTCTGATTTAAGTCAACTATCCAGACTATTATAAATATAAAAAGCCATTCAGATCTTTTTGTTTAGTATTTCATATATTAGAATATCTTCTATCTATGATGAACCACAAGCCAGAGCTATAATCCATGAATTGGTTTTCCTCACATCTCACCATAAAGTCAAAGTCACTGAAATGGAGTAATGAGCCTATATAATTTGGTCTTCTCTTCCAGTTAAGTGACAAGTCACTTAACTCAGTTTATCTTCCAGTAAAGAAGGGACTTCCAGTCAGTTTCCCCTTTGACCACCAACCTGGCTCACTTATCTACCAGGCTCATTCCTACTTTCATTCTTCTCCTTTTACCTGAAATACTTAATTTCTTCTTGTCTGCTTATCCATTTTCCACAGTCTTTCAAATGACCTTTTTTTTGGGGGGGACAGCTAGGTAGCACAGGGGATAGAGTGCTAGCCCTGGAGTCAGGAGGAACTGAGATCAAATCCATCCTCAGACACTTAAAACTTTCTAGCTGTGTGACCTTGGGCAAGTCACTTAACCCCAATTGCCTTAGCTAAAATAAATAAATAAAAGAGCTTTTTTCCCCACTTCCCACAAACATATCCTTGTCCTCCTCATCTTTATAGTAGCCTCACTAGATCCTGTCAACTCCTTAAATTATTATCCTTTGTTTCTATCCCATTATCAGCTCAACTTTTAGGGAAAAAAACTATTTATATTCTTCTCTCATTCATTTCTTCACTGTTATAATCTTACTTCTATGCTCAATTGAACCTGCTCTCTCTAGTTAATCTCTCTTTTTAAAAATTAGTATTACTGGTATCTTTTGTTGTTGCATAATTTTTATTTTCAAAAATATCCTCTTTCAAATCAAGCCATTCTCCAATTGATAAATGGTCAAAGGATATGAACAGACAATTCTCAGACAAAGAAATTGAAACTATTTCTAGCCATATGAAAAGATGCTCTAAGTAATTATTAATCAGAGAAATGCAAATTAAGACAACTCTGAGATACCACTACACACCTGTCAGACTGGCTAGAATGACAGGGAAAGATAATGTGGAATGTTGGAGGGGAAGTGGGAAAACAGGGACACTGATACATTGTTGGTGGAATTGTGAATATATCCAGCCATTCTGGAGAGTGATTTGGAACTATGCTCAAAATGTTATCAGACTGTGCATACCCTTTGATCCAGCAGTGTTACTACTGGGCTTATATCCCAAAGAGATCTTAAAGAAGGGAAAGGGACCTGTATGTGCATGAATGTTTATGTCAGCCCTCTTTGTAATGGCCAGAAACTGGAAACTGAGTAGATGCCCATCAATTGGAGAATGGCTGAATAAATTGTGGTATATGAATGTTATAGAATATTATTGTTCGGTAAGAAATGACCAGCAGGATGATTTCAGAAAGGCCTGGAGAGACTTACATGAACTGATGCTGAGTGAAATGAGTTGGGCCAAGAGATCATTATATACTTCAACAACAATACTTCATGATGATCAATTCTGATGGACCTGGCCATCTTCAGCAATGAGATGAACCAAATCAGTTCCAATGGAGCAATAATGAACTGAACCAGCTACATTCAGCGAAAGAACTCTGGGAAATGACTAAGAACCATTACACTGAATTCCAATCCCTATATTTTTGCCCGCCTACATTTTTGATTTCCTTCATAGGCTAATTGTACAATATTTCAGAGTCCAATTCTTTTTGTACAGTAAAATAATGGTTTGGACATGTATGCTCATTTTATATTTAATTTATACTTTAATATATTTAACATGTATTGGTCATCCTGCCATCTAGGGGAGGAAGTGGGGGGAAGGAAGGGAAAAATTGGAACAAAAGATTTGGCAATTGTCAATGCTGTAAAATTACCCATGCATATAACTTGTAAACTAAAAAGCTATTAAAATTTTAAAAAATAAAAAAAATATATCCTCTCTCCTCTTGAGCCAGCTCTAATAAAATGCAATAAGTCTTTAAAAATTTAGCAAAACTCACCAAAATAACAAATAATTTTTACACTAAATGCAACATTCCATATCTATAGTCCCTTACCATTGCAATATTGTATTGCTTCAATTAGTGAAGCAATTTCTTCCACTGAAATTATTCTTTTTTAAAAAAGTTTTTTGGGACTTCCGGTTAAGATGGCGGAGAGGAGGCTCACAGTTGCATAAGCTCCGCGCTTTCTCTCACTATCCACTTCATTACAAGCCTCTGAATCAATGCTTGACTGAAAAAAACCCACAAATAGTTACCAAGAGAAGCCATCCTTGAGATCCGCCAAGAAAGGTCTGTCTTTACTGGAGGGCTGGGGCGGTTTTAGATCGGGCGCAGGCGGTGGGCAGCGGCAGTGAGAGCACGGGAGCAGACTGGAGAGGGGGTGGGGAGTGATCGCAGCTGTCTCTGCGGGGAGAGCTTCGCTACAGGTTTGGAACCTGCAGCAAGTCAACAGCCCAGCAGAGAAGCTAAAAACACCGGGGCTGAAGAACACAACCGCAAACAGCTGGAGTCTCTCAGGACCTGGCCGCCCCCCCCTTCCCCCCCCTCAGTGACTCAGCACGCTTTGGGATCTCAGAGCGCAGGCGCAGCACAGTCCTGCTAGGGCCTCACTGCTGCCCCCTGCAGTCTGTAGAGGAAGCTCGATAACACACCCAGCCCCCCCCCAAAGAAAGACTCCAGTTTTTTCTGTTTTTCTTTGGTAGTTTGTCTCTGATTAATAGACAGAATGAGCAAGAAGCTGAAGAGGACTTTAACCCTAGACAGCTTCTACACAGATAGAGAGCAGACTCTAAATCCTGAGGAGACTAAAAACAGGCAGTCCCCAGGTGATTCCCCAAAGGAGGAGATCGTCTGTTCCTCAGCACAGATGAACCTCATAGAAGTGATTAAAAAGGCTCTCACAAGGGAGCTAGAAGAAAAATGGGGAAAGCAGAGTGAGGCTTGGCAAAAGGAGAAGGAAGCTTGGGAAAAGGAGAGGGAGGCTTGGCAAAAGAGCCTGGAGAAGTCAGTTAAAGAGAGAGTGGATAAAGAAGTAAAATCCTTGAAAAATCGGATTAGTGAACTGGAAAACAAAATTGGCGAAATGGAAAAAAATTCCACAGAACAAAAGAACTCAATTGGACAATTAGAGAAAGATTTTAAAAAAGTGAGTGAAGAGAATACTTCACTGAAAATCAGAATTGAACAAGTGGAATTGAATGACTCGAGGAGACAAGAAGAATCAGTCAAGCAAATCCAAAAAAATCAAACAATGGAGAAAAATGTGAAATACCTTCTGGGGAAGACAACAGACCTGGAAAACAGATCCAGGAGAGACAATCTGAGAATCATTGGACTCCCAGAAAAACATGATGAAAAAAAGAGCCTGGACACTGTCTTCCAGGAAATTATCAAAGAGAACTGCCCAGAAGTCATAGGAACAGAGGAAAAAATAAACATTGAAAGGATTCATCGATCACCCACTGAAAGGGATCCTAAAATCAAAACACCAAGGAATATAGTGGCCAAATGCCAGAACCCTCAGATGAAAGAAAAAATATTGCAAGCGGCTAGAAAAACCCAATTCAAGTATCAAGGAGCCACAATAAGGATCACCCAGGATCTGGCAGCATCCACATTAAAAGATCGAAGGGCCTGGAATATGATATTCCGAAAGGCTAAGGAACTTGGTATGCAACCAAAAATAACTTACCCAGCGAGAATGAGCATCTTTTTCCAGGGAAGAAGATGGACATTCAACGAAGTAAGAGAATTTCATCTATTTCTGATGAAAAAACCAGAACTTAACAAAAAGTTTGATCTACAAATATAGAACTCAAGAGAAATCTAAAAAGGTAAAGATTAATCTTGGGAACTATATTTTGACTATATAGATGCATAAAGAATACATGTATACCTTGTTCTAGAAATTGATGTGGAAAGGACATTGTACCAGAAAAAGGGTAAAGTGGGGGTAGTACATCTCATGAAGAGGCATAGGAAACCTATTATATCTGAGAGAAAGAATGGAGGGGGATGAATATAGTGGGTATCTTACTGCCTTCAGAATTGGCTTTAAGTGAAAAATCTTAAGACATATTCAATCTATGGTGAAACTTCTCCCATCTCATTGAAAAGTGAGAAGGGAAAAGTGGAAAGGGAAGGAATAAGCTAAGCGGAAGGGAATACGGGAACTGGGAGGGAAAGGGGTAAGATAGGGGGAGGAACTCTAAGGCGGGGGGAGGGACACTAAAAAGGGAGGGCTGTGAGAAACAAGGGGTGCTCACAAGCTTAATACTTGGAAGGGGGGGAAAGGGGAAAGAAGGGAGGAAAGCATAAACCGGGGTTAACAAGATGGCAAGTAATACAGAATTGGTCATTCTAACCATAAATGTGAACGGGGTAAACTCCCCCATAAAGAGGAAGCGGTTAGCAGAATGGATTAAAAGCCAGAATCCTACAATATGTTGTTTACAGGAAACACACCTGAAGCGGGGAGATACATGCAGGTTAAAGGTAAAAGGTTGGAGCAAAATCTACTATGCTTCAGGTGAAGTCAAAAAAGCAGGGGCAGCCATCCTGATCTCAGATCAAGCTAAAGCAAAAATTGACCTAATTAAAAGAGATAAGGAAGGACACTATATCTTGCTAAAGGGTAGCATGGATAATGAAGCACTATCTATATTAAACATATATGCACCAAGTGGGGTAGCATCTAAATTCTTAAAAGAGAAACTAAGAGAGCTGCAAGAAGAAATAGACAGTAAAACTATAATAGTGGGAGATCTTAACCTTGCACTCTCAGAATTAGATAAATCAAACCAGAAAATAAATAAGAAAGAAGTTAAAGAGGTAAACAGAATACTAGAAAAGCTAGATATGATAGATCTCTGGAGAAAATGTAATGGAGACAGAAAGGAATACACTTTCTTTTCAGCAGTTCATGGAACCTATACAAAAATTGACCATATATTAGGACATAAAAACCTCAAACTCAAATGTAGTAAGGCAGAAATAGTAAATGCATCCTTTTCAGACCACGATGCAATGAAAATTACATTCAACAAAAAAGCAGGGGGAAGTAGACCAAAAAATAATTGGAAACTAAATAATCTCATACTAAAGAATGATTGGGTAAAACAGCAAATCATAGACATAATTAATAACTTCACCCAAGAAAACGATAATAATGAGACATCATACCAAAATGTATGGGATGCAGCCAAAGCGGTAATAAGGGGAAATTTCATATCTCTAGAGGCCTATTTGTATAAAATAGAGAAAGAGAAGGTCAATGAATTGGGTTTGCAATTAAAAATGCTAGAAAAGGAACAAATTAAAAACCCCCAGTCAAACACTAAACCTGAAATTCTAAAAGTAAAAGGTGAGATCAATAAAATTGAAAGTAAAAAAACTATTGAATTGATTAATAAAACTAAGAGTTGGTTCTATGAAAAAACCAACAAAATAGACAAACCCTTAGTAAATCTGATTAAAAAAAGGAAAGAGGAAAATCAAATTGTTAGTCTTAAAAATGAAAAGGGAGAACTCACCACTAACGAAGAGGAAATTAGAGCAATAATTAGGAGTTACTTTGCCCAACTTTATGCCAATAAATTCGACAACTTAAATGAAATAGAAAAATACCTCCAAAAATACAGCTTGCCCAAACTAACAGAGGAAGAAGTAAATATCCTAAACAGTCCCATCTCAGAAAAAGAAATAGAACAAACTATCAATCAACTCCCTAAGAAAAAATCCCCAGGACCAGATGGATTTACATGTGAATTCTACCAAACATTTAAAGAACAATTAACTCCAATGTTATATAAACTATTTGAAAAAATAGGGATTGAAGGAGTCCTACCAAACTCCTTTTATGACACAGATATGGTACTGATACCTAAACCAGGTAGGCTGAAAACAGAGAAAGAAAATTATAGACCAATCTCCCTAATGAATATTGATGCTAAAATCTTAAATAAAATATTAGCAAAAAGATTACAGAAAATCATCACCAGGATAATACACTATGACCAAGTAGGATTTATACCAGGAATGCAGGGCTGGTTCAATATTAGGAAAACTATTAGCATAATTGACTATATCAATAACCAACCAAACAAAAACCACATGATCATCTCAATAGATGCAGAAAAAGCATTTGATAAAATCCAACATCCATTCCTAATAAAAACACTTGAGAGCATAGGAATAAATGGACTTTTCCTTAAAATAGTCAGGAGCATATATTTAAAACCATCAGTAAGCATCATATGCAATGGGGAAAAACTGGAACCTTTCCCAGTAAGATCTGGAGTGAAGCAAGGTTGCCCACTATCACCATTATTATTTAATATCGTATTAGAAACACTAGCCTCGGCAATAAGAGTCGAGAAAGATATAAAAGGAATTAGAGTAGGCAATGAGGAAACCAAACTATCACTCTTTGCAGATGATATGATGGTATACCTAGAGAACCCCAGAGATTCTACCAAAAAGCTATTGGAAATAATTCATAATTTTAGCAAAGTAGCTGGCTACAAAATAAATCCCCATAAATCCTCAGCATTTTTATACATCACCAACAAAACCCAACAGCAAGAGATACAAAGAGAAATTCCATTCAGAATAACTGTTGATACCATAAAATATTTGGGAATCTATCTACCAAAGGAAAGTCAGGAATTATATGAGCAAAATTATAAAAAAGTCTCCACACAAATAAAGTTAGACTTAAATAATTGGAAAAATATTAAGTGCTCTTGGATTGGCCGAGCGAACATAATAAAGATGACAATACTCCCTAAACTAATCTATTTATTTAGTGCTATACCAATCAGACTTCCAAGAAAATATTTTATTGATCTAGAAAAAATAACAACAAAATTCATATGGAACAATAAAAAGTCGAGAATCTCAAGGGAACTAATGAAAAAAAAATCAAATGAAGGTGGCCTAGCTGTACCTGATCTAAAATTATATTATAAAGCAGCAGTCACCAAAACCATTTGGTATTGGCTAAGAAATAGATTAGTGGATCAGTGGAAAAGGCTAGGCTCACAAGACAGAATAGTCAATTATAGCAATCTAGTGTTTGACAAACCCAAAGCCCCTAACTTCTGGGAAAAGAATTCAATATTTGATAAAAACTGCTGGGATAATTGGAAATTAGTATGGCAGAAATTAGGCATGGACCCACACTTAACACCATATACCAAGATAAGATCAAAATGGGTCTATGACCTAGGCATAAAGAACGAGACTATAAATAAATTAGAGGAACATAGAATAGTTTATCTCTCAGACTTGTGGAGGAGAAAGAAATTTGTGACCAAAGATGAACTAGAGACCATTACTGATCACAGAATAGAAAATTTCGATTACATCAAATTAAAAAGCCTTTGTACAAATAAAACTAATGCAAACAAGATTAGAAGGGAAGCAACAAACTGGGAAAACATTTTCACAGTTAAAGGTTCTGATAAAGGCCTCATTTCCAAAATATATAGAGAACTGACTCAAATTTATAAGAAATCAAGCCATTCTCCAATTGATAAATGGTCAAAGGATATGAACAGACAATTTTCAGAGGATGAGATTGAAACTATTACCACTCATATGAAAGAGTGTTCCAAATCATTATTGATCAGAGAAATGCAAATTAAGACAACTCTGAGATACCACTACACACCTGTCAGATTGGCTAAGATGACAGGAAAAAATAATGATGAATGTTGGAGGGGATGCGGGAAAACTGGGACACTAATGCATTGTTGGTGGAGTTGTGAACGAATCCAACCATTCTGGAGAGCAATCTGGAATTATGCCCAAAAAATTATCAAAATGTGCATATCCTTTGATCCAGCAGTGTTTCTATTGGGCTTATATCCCAAAGAAATACTAAAGAAGGGAAAGGGACCTGTATGTGCCAAAATGTTTGTAGCAGCCCTGTTTGTAGTGGCTAGAAACTGGAAAATGAATGGATGCCCATCAATTGGAGAATGGCTGGGTAAATTGTGGTATATGAATGTTATGGAATATTATTGTTCTGTAAGAAATGACCAGCAGGATGAATACAGAGAGGCTTGGAGAGACCTTCATGAACTGATGCTAAGTGAAATGAGCAGAACCAGGAGATCATTATACACTTCGACAACGATATTGTATGAGGACATACTTTGATGGAAGTGGATTTCTTTGACAAAGAGACCTGAGTTTCAATTGATAAATGACGGACAAAAGCAGCTACACCCAAAGAAAGAACACTGGGAAACGAATGTGAACTATCTGCATTTTTGTTTTTCTTCCCGGATTATTTATACCTTCTGAATCCAATTCTCCCTACGCAACAAGAGAACTGTTCGGTTCTGCAAACATATATTGTATCTAGGATATACTGCAACATATCCAACATATAAAGGACTGCTTGCCATCTAGGGGAGGGGGTGGAGGGAGGGAGGGGAAAAAAATCGGAACAGAAATGAGTGTCAATATAATGTAATTATTAAATAAAAAAACTTAAAAAAAAAAAGTTTTTTATTTTCAAAACATATGCATGGATAATTTGTCAACATTGGCCCTTCCATAGTCTTGTGTTTCAGATTTTCCCATTCTTTCCCCATTCCCTCTCCTAGATGGCAAGCAATCCAACATATGTTATACATGTTAAAATAGATGTTGACTCCAATATGTGTTAACATATTTATACAATTCTCTTGCTGCACAAGAAAAATCAGATCAAAATGAAAAGAAAATGAATAGGAAAACAAAATGCAAATGAACAACATCAAATAGAGTGAGAATGTTATGTTGTGATCCATGTTCAGTTCCCACAGTCCTCTCTCTGGGTGTAGATGACTCTCTTCATCACAAGATCATTGTAACTAGCATCAATCATCTTTGTTGGAAATCAGTTCAAAGGATAGATTGTGCTTCACCAAGCTACTAAGTGATCATAGATTTTCAAAGATCTAGTATTTCCAGGCAATTTCTCTTGTGAGGAGTTACACTTTAGTGGGAAAGATAAAGCAGGGATATACAACCTTATATTATTAAATGAAATATAACCTTAAGAATCACTTCACACTGTAAGAGTCATAGGATGTAGATTTAGAGCTTAAAGGTACCTTGGAGGTTATCTGGTCCCATTCTTACATTTTATGTTTGAATGTCAGGGGAATAATAAGTACCTTCCCCTTCCTCATTCTGCTCCTGCTGGGGTACTTCCAAAGGAGATGAGTGTGTATTCTTGCCACTTCTGATACCCTCATGAGGGTCTACTTCAGGTCTCTTCATGAAAAAAAATTTTCTTTTTTTGAAATTTCAATAGTATTTTATTTTTCCAATTACATGTAAAGATGGTTTTCAACATTCATTTTTGTAAGATTTTTGAGTTTCAACTTTTTTCCCTTTCTCTCTTGCCTCTCTCTCCCCAAGACAGCAAGCAATCTGATATAGGTTATATATCATCTTAAAATTTTAAATTGCATTTTAAAATGCAATCATTTTAAACATATTTCCCTATTAACCATGTTGTGAAAGAAAAATCAGAACAAAAGGGAAAAATCATGAGAAAAAAGCAAACAAACAAACAAAAAAAAAGGTTAAAATTGTATGCTTCAATCCTCATCCAGTCTCCATAGTTCTCTCTATGGATGCAGATGGTATTTTCCATCATAAGTCTATTGGAATTAACAATGAGATAACTAATGCCAATTCCAAAGATCTTGTGTAGAGAGTCTACACCCAGAGAGAGAACTATGGGAACTGAATGGGGATCACAACATAACATTCTCACTCTTTTTGTTGTTGTTCACTTGCATTTTGTTTTCTTACTTATTTACTTTCCTTTTAGGTCTGATTTTTCTTGTGCAGCAAGAGAATTATATAAATATGTATATATATATATTGGATTTGATATATATTTTAACATGTTTAACATATATTGAATTGTTTGCCATCTAGCGGAGAGGATGAAGGAGGAGGAGAAAATCTGAAATACAAGGCTATGCAAGGGTCAATGTTGAAAAATTATCCATGCATAATGTTTTGAAAATAAAAAGCTTTTAAAAACAAAACAAAGCAAAAGTCACTGTATTGCTGAGAAGAGCTAATTCTATCATAGTTGATCATCACAGAATCTTGCTGTTACATCACCTTCTCCTGCTTCTGCTCTCTTCACTCAATATCAGCTTATGTAAGTCTTTCCAGCAAGCAGTCACTTTCACATCAGAGTTACATAGTCCAAGTTTGGGAAGTCAAAATCAGGTCTGATCAATGCTGAATTGGATCTATCTTCCTCGCAAGGACATATTCTCCAAGACGTTGTTTCAGAAATCTCTTCCCACTTAGAAATCAGCAGCTCCCAGCCTCCTGAACTCAAAAGATACCTTTGAGGCTAGAATTATTGATAGGAAATTAGCTCAGGGAAAGAAGCACAAAAGAAAAATGACCATGGGAGCCTTGAAGGCCAATCCCAGGCTTTGCGGGAGCAGCCCCCACTTTGTGTAAACAGTTTCCTTAGTTAAGGGAGAAGAGGAGGAAAGAAGAGCTAGGGAAGGGAAGAAAAAAATAATTCCCTTTCCTTCTCAATGAAAAGTCCAGAAAGGAGTTTGGAAGCCTCCCAGCATACTTGATTGTAGAGGGCTGAAACTATTGGGTTGATGCACTGAAGTCAGGACTGCCAAGCGCTTAAGACTAACTACTGATTGGACAATACTCTATGGGCATATGCTTGGAAAATGGTCCTTCCCACTATCCGTACTGGCTCAATGATTGGTGTATAGAGAATTGTAGGAGGGACTAGGGGGTGGAGTAAAGCTAGCCAGAGACACATTCTAGGCGATAGACGAGGGGGAAGGGGTTGTGGACAATCTGCTTCCATCCTGTTTGATCCTGCGTCTCAGACCCGGAATAAAGACTAAGGACTTTTGCTTTTCCTGACTCGGGCTGATTCTGGGGTGTCCTGGGTGCTAGCGTGGTCATTACACTTGATAGGGAGGGAGATAGCGGAAGTCATCTCTACTTTTTAAGTCCACTGAATGGCTCCTGTTCAGATTTCTTTATCAGGGCAGCCCTCTGTTTCCCTATTCCGCTAAACACCAGGGAGCCTACTGAGCTCCAGGAGAAGTGTCTCAGGCCCAGCAGAGGGAATGGGGAATTTCCCCCATGCATACATAAGGAAATCGAATCAATGTCTTACTCAGAACAATCATTGACTCATTCAGGGGCACAGAGTAAACAGCAGAACTGAGATCTGACTCCAGAGCCAGAATTCTTTCTCCTGTGCCATATCGTCCTGTAACACTTTCTATGGCTTTAATGCACATAGTTGTGCGTACATTTGTTCCCTGGGTTAGATGGCGAGCTCCTTGAGCTCAGGGGCTGTGTTTTTGTCTTGTCTTTGCTTTTCTAAGCATTAATGATGATGATTGACTGACATAATGAGTCACCATCACTCCAAAAGTGTTTTGCTTAACCCTTTTTATGCGAAAATCTTATTGGGTATATCTGGGAGGGTAGTTAGTGGGAGTGACTCCTATTTCAAGATAAAAATGTATAAATTAAAAAAAAAAATTATGCGAAAAATCTTCCTTATCCTTAGAATGCCCACAAAGCCGAGCTAATGCCAACGAGACTGCAATTCTATCGTATGGGCACTAGAGGGCGAACCTGTGATTTAAACAGAACATGCTTCAGGAAAAGATGGGAGTTTTTCCGGAACCACTAGTCAAATCAAGAGTTAAATGACTCACTATTAAATATATTTTGTGCAAGAAGACAAAAAGCAATGCTCTGTTCTTACCTAATTGCAGCCCTTCAAAACCCAGTCTAATTTAGGAATTCTTTGAATAAACTCACCCTATCAGCTTGAGACATTATTCTATTTCTCAGTAGATATTGTGACATTTTCTTTTTTTCTTTGACCCTAAAATACTTTTTCAAGTAAATGTGCTAAGAAAATTATTCCAATATAAAATTAATCCAAAGGATAAATTTGAAAATTTAAAAGCATGAGTCATAATCTGAGTATTACTCACCTCACACCTCAGCGCTAGTCTTGGGCAAGCATGGTCTTAATTTTTTTTCTTTGTGCCCCAACAGATTGATTTTTTTTTTCTTTACTTACTTCCCGCACTCTCTTCCTCCCTTCTTCCCTTCCTCCTTCCTTCTCTTCCTCCCTCCCATCCTTCCTTCCTCCCTTCCTTCCTCTCTTCCTCCCTCCTTTCCTCCCTCCCTTCCTCCTTCTTTCTCTCTTTTCTTTCCTTCCTTCCTTCCTTCCTTTTATTCCTTCATTCTAACTAGGCTCTGTTTCTTCCTAGCTGTGTGATCTTCAACAAGTCACTTAAAATCTTTCTTGGAGCTCATTTTCCTCATCTGTAAACGTGCATAATGACGCCCACCCTGCACATTTCATAGGGATCCTCTGAGCACGTTCTAATAAAAAGTATGTCATTAATTCTTATATTATGTGCAGGCAGCATTGCTAGTCCCAAAGTGCCAAGTATCCCATAGTGAAAACAGAAACCCAGGGATAAATCTAAACCATTGGACCCTTGGAATTAGGGATCTTGGCCTGAACTCCTGGACATTCCAGCTACCATCTTCTATTTGAAACCAAACATACTCTTGAATAAAATCATAGAATCATATATTTAGAGCTCAAAAGAAGAAGTCCAATTCTCCAGTTTTACAGATAAGCAAACTGCGGTCAGCTTCAACATTTCATTTAAAAAAAAAAAAAAAAAAAAAGAGTGGCTAGTTGGTGTAGTGGATAGAACACCAGCCCTGAAGTCAAGAGAACCTGAGTTCAAATCTGACCTCAGACATTTAACACTTCCTAGCTGTGTGACCCTGGGCAAGTCACTTAATCCCAACTGCCTCAGCAAAAATCATTTATTTATTTATTTGAAAAAAAAAACTATTGTTCAACAAGAAAAACAAAAAAATTACTTTGGGTGGAGATGGAAGCTGAACTAGTGTGATATGTTTATTTTTAAAATATTTTTTCCAATTACATGTAAAAATACTTTTCCTAATTACATTGCTTTTTTAAAAAAAAATTGAGTTTTAAATTTTCTTCTTTCCCTATCTTTCCCAAGTGCAGCACTCTTTTCATGCCACACCATATAGGATTCTTAATCAGAATTCTACTCATTAGTAATGGCTTCTGCAGTCAACCCTGATACCTGCTTAGCTATATGAAAATTCATTTCTCTCAGACTTTTAGTTACAATATTTCACAATATAGCAAGAAGTTAATTTGCCTCTGAAACTTAAGATCTTTATAGATTGGGAAGGAAGCAGTGAGGTAGAAGTAAATGGAAAATATATCAGAGCCTTAATTTGCTATTACAATGGAATTTGAAACTATTTTCAGTTTTGTTTGGGAGGGGGGTTTGTTCTAAGACTGTGTGTAGAATGTCGCTTTGGATCTGTGAGATTCTGTAGTGCTAATAAATAGTAGTTAGTGTGGCACTGAACATAGCAACTTTTCCAATCATCTCTATGGAAACGAAATTTGTGTTCATGATGAGGAGGAGGTTTTCCTGCCCTGAATGTAGGCAGGATTGCAAGGCAGGCACAACAAGGTTATGTAACCAGATCATTTTTAGGTGAGCAGGTGAGATTTTTTTTTGTATGATTTGTTTTGATACTGAATTTATTAGACTACTTATCAACTACCCAGAATTATGCTTCTCTTTTTCCTCTCTTTTTGAAGTATTTTATTCCTAATTTTGCAATGGCTTCTTTCACTCTGGTTTACTAAGTCTTAAAAATGTCTTTTTCATACACTCTAAATCACTCTTGCTTAGAGCCACATAAATTAAGACCACTATGAAGTACCACTTCACATCTCTCAGATTGGTTACAATGATAGGAAAAAATAATGATAAATGTTGAAAGGAATATGGGAAAACTGGGAAACTAATGCATTGTTGGTGTAGCTGTGAAATGACCCAATCATTCTTGAGAGCAATTTTGAAGTATGCCCAAAGAATTGCCAAACTGTGCATACCCTTTGATCCAGCATTGTCTCTTCTGGGTCTGTATCACAGAGAGATCATAAAAGAAGGAAAAAGACTCACCTCTGCAAAAATATTTGTATCAGCCCTTTTTGTAGCAGCAAGGAATTGGAAATCGAGTGGATGTCTTTCAGTTGGGGAATGGCTGAATAAGTTATGGTATATATGAATGTAATAGAATATTATTGTTTATTGAACAATAATATTCTACAAGAAATGATAAGAAACTGATTTCAGAAAAGCTTGAAGAGACTGAGATGAACTGATTCTGAGTGAGCCAAAAACATTGTACACAGTAAGAACAAGACAATGTGATGATCAACTGTGTTGGACATTGTCTTCTCAGCAATGTGGTGATTCAAGAAAATCTTAATAAGACTTGGGATGTGGGAACCGAGGAGAAAAGAGAAAAATGAACGACCTTCATCCCCTGGAGGAGACCAAGAGACCCAGAGTTGTAGGGGATATTCCCATTGAGTTGATCAATGAAGTCATGTCTACCATTACAGACCCTGCCGCAATGCTGGGACCAGAGACCAACTTTCTATCAGCACATTCAGCCCGGGATGAAGCCGCCAGGCTGGAAGAGCGCCGGGGTGTGATAGAATTCCATGTGGTTGGCAACTCTCTGAATCAGAAGCCTAACAAAAAGATCATGATGTGGCTGGTTGGCTTACAGAATGTCTTCTCTCATCAGCTCCCTAGAATGCCCAAAGAGTATATCACACGCCTCGTCTTTGACCCTAAGCACAAGACCCTCGCTCTGATTAAAGATGGCCGTGTGATCGGTGGGATCTGTTTCCGAATGTTCCCATCGCAAGGATTCACAGAGATTGTCTTCTGTGCCGTAACTTCCAATGAGCAAGTCAAGGGCTATGGAACTCACCTCATGAATCACCTGAAAGAATACCATATAAAACATAGCATCCTGAACTTTCTTACGTATGCTGACGAATATGCAATTGGATACTTCAAGAAACAAGGTTTCTCCAAAGATATCAAAGTACCCAAAACCAAATACGTTGGCTACATCAAGGACTATGAAGGAGCCACACTGATGGGCTGTGAATTAAACCCCCGGATCCCATACACAGAATTTTCTGTCATCATCAAAAAACAGAAAGAGATAATTAAGAAGCTGATAGAAAGGAAGCAAGCCCAGATTCGAAAGGTCTACCCTGGACTTTCGTGTTTTAAAGACGGAGTACGCCAGATTCCAATAGAAAGCATTCCTGGCATTAGAGAGACAGGCTGGAAACCAAGTGGAAAAGAAAGAGGCAAAGAGCCCAAAGATCCTGATCAGCTTTACAGCACATTAAAGAACATCCTGCAGCAGGTGAAGAGCCATCAAAGCGCTTGGCCCTTCATGGAACCCGTGAAGAGAACGGAAGCTCCCGGATATTATGAAGTTATAAGGTTCCCTATGGATTTGAAAACCATGAGTGAATGACTCAAGAATAGGTACTACGTATCTAAGAAATTATTCATGGCAGACTTACAGCGGGTATTTACCAATTGCAAAGAGTACAACCCCCCTGAGAGCGAATACTACAAATGTGCCAATATCCTGGAGAAATTCTTCTTCACCAAAATTAAGGAAGCTGGATTAATTGACAAGTGAAAACTTTTTTTTCCCTTCTCCCTTGTAGCAGTTAATGTCACCAGGCCTGATGAATGGAGTTCAATTTCAAAGAACCGGGACAATGTATTGAAGATACTTATACATGTTTTAAACTAGCACTTTTCCAAAAAAACAAAACAACAAAAACAAACTACTCTTATAGCTTTTCAGATGTGTATTTAAATGGAAGTTACAGAACATTTTTATTTTATGAAATAGATTTTACTCTTTACTATTAATGTACATTTTCTACGGTGTGTAAAATTTAGGAGTATGTTCAGTGGTAGGTAATCAGGGATTTCCTCCAGGCCTACGTGGGAGGAGATTGCACATAGTACCAAGTTTTGGGGGCTTTGGAAAAATTTCCAGACCATGAATGTCTTTAGTTTGTTTTCTAATGGAGTGACAGAGTTTATTTTTATTTTGTTCAGGAGAACATTAAGGAAGGGAAGAGTAATTAAAAGTCCTTTTTTTAAAAAGGTGAAATACATTATGTTTGAGGTCTCATTGTAGACCTTTTATAAATATATATATATATTTTTAAAAACACTCATCTAGGTGAGGTGCTGTGAGCAGTTCTGGAGTATGCAAATCTGAAGGCAGGCGGCTGAGTCTCTTTGGACATTCTGTACCGCTAAGACTTTTTCTAAAAATTTGGATTTAAAAAAAAAATACTATCTACCTATATTAACTTGGGACTTCATGACCACTATTTTCATATTCTTTTTCACCAGATAGATGTGTCATGTCCTATTCTCACTTTGCTTATGCAGGACATAAGTTCCTCAAGTAGCCTCAAGAACTACTTGAGTCACCAAGAGTAGGGGCTCATTCATTCATTCACATGTTTTGCTGGAGCCTGTCTACTTTTTAAAAAATAGTCATATTCTTGTTCTGTGAAATTCGTGAATTAAAAAAAAAATTATCCCCATAGTATGTTCAAGGACATCAGCTTATTGCAAGATCCCACCAAACAAGTCCTCCAGGTTCTGCATTTGTCTATGGGAAATCTATTTTCTATCGAGTTTTACAGTCAGTATTTTACTACTATGGTGGTATCACACCCAGAAGCCTGTCCCATTCCAACTCTATTCTACAACTTCGTTATGTTGTCATTACATTTCAGCTCAACACTGGGATATGTTTACGGATTACACTACGGGGAACAGTGGTACATTTTACCAGTCCAGCTCTGGGAAAACCATCTCCTACAAAATACCAAGGAAGACCAAACTTAATGTCCTTGACACTAATTTTTTTTTTTTTTGTGATGCAATTATAGAAACTTTATTTTGTAAAAGGCTGAATCTTAACCTTTGTTTATATTGGGTAGAAAAACCTCATGATTACAGCGATAACAGAGGTAATCACTGGCTGTGAATTTGCCAGAAATAGAGTATGTGAGGGAAAATGAGGGTATGGATAGGTTGCAGAATATCGTTGGGCCAATCGATGTCACATTGGAATCATGGTAATAGGTATGGAAAAGAGCTACTTGGAAAACTTGCTCACATTAAAAAATGCCTCAACTTTTTTTTTTTTTAAACCAACTTGAATATAAATAAACTTATTATGGAGTACAGAGATGCAATTGTATGAAGGTCCCTGGTACTGGTTTTAAATGTTTTGTAAACTGGGCATTGTATAACATCTGTTGAGCTTGGTAACCTGTGAAAGTTGGTTATTTTCTGGGTAGATTTTCTTACATAGTATTGTCTTTAAAAAATCAGATTGTCTCTTCTATATTGAAAGCATAATTTATGTTTTCTAATTTAAAAATTAATATTTTCATATAGATATTGTGCAATAAAAGCTGAAGTAGGATGTGTGGTTTTTGCAAATGCTTTAACAGCTGATAAAATTTTACATTTGTAAAAATTAATATATTGTACTGGTACAAAATAGTTTTAAATTATATTTTAAAAAGTTCTAAAAAAAAAAAAATAAGACTTGGGATGGAAAAATGCTATCCACAACCAAAGAGAACTATGGATATTGAAGGTGGATTGAAACATACTATTTTCTAGTCAGGAGCATATATTTTAAACCATTAGTAAGCATCATATGCAATGGGGAAAAAATGGAACTTTCCCAGTAAGATCTGGAGTGAAGCAAGGTTGCCCACTATCACCATTATTATTCAATATTGTATTAGAAACACTAGCCTCTGCAATAAGAGTCGAGAAAGAGATTAAAGGAATTAGAGTAGGCAATGAGGAAACCAAACTATCACTCTTTGCAGATAATATGATGGTATACTTAGAGAACCCCAGAGATTCTACTAAAAAGCTATTAGAAATAATTTATAACTTTAGCAAAGTTGGAGGATACAAAATAAATCCCCATAAATCCTCAGCATTTTTATACATTACCAACAAAATCCAACAGCAAGAGATACAAAGAGAAATTCCATTCAAAATAACTGTCTACAGCATAAAATATTTGGGAATCTATCTAGCAAAGGAAAGTCAGGAATTACATGAGCAAAATTACAAAAAACTTTCCATACAAATAGAATCAGACTTAAATAACTGGAAAAATATTAAGTGCTCTTGGATAGGCCGAGCAAATATAATAAAGATGACAATACTCCCTAAACTAATCTATTTATTTAGTGCTATACCAATCAGACTTCCAAGAAAATATTTTAATGATCTAGAAAAAATAACAAAATTCATATGGAAGAACAAAAGATCGAGAATCTCAAGGGAATTAATGAAAAAAAATCAAATGAAGATGGCCTAGCTGTACCTGATCTATAACTATATTATAAAGCAGCAGTCACCAAAACCAATCTAAGAAATAGATTAGTTGATCAGTGGAATAGGTTAGGTTCACAAGACAGAATAGTCAACTATAGCAATCTAGTATTTGACAAACTCAAAGATCCTAATTTTGGGGATAAGAATTCATTATTTGACATAAACTTCTGGGATAACTGGAAATTAGTATGGTAGAAATTATGCATGGACCCACACTTAACACCATATATCAAGATAAGATCAAAATGGGTCCATGACCTAGGCACAAAGAACGAGATTATAAATATATTAGAGGAACATAGGATAGTTTATATCTCAGACTTGTGGAGGAGGAAGAAATTTGTGACCAGAGATGAACTAGAGATCATTACTGATCACAAAATAGAAAATTTTGATTACATCAAATTAAAAAGCCTTTGTACAAACAAAACTAATGCAAACAAGATTAAAAGGCAAGCAACAAACTGGGAAAACATCTTCACAGTTAAAGGTTCTGATAAAGGCCTCATTTCCAAAATATATAGAGAATTGACTCTAATTTATAAGAAATCAAGCCATTCTCCAATTGATAGACGGTCAAAGGATATGAACAGACAATTTTCAGATGATGAAATTGAAACTCTTTCCATTCATATGAAAGAGTGTTGCAAATCACTATTTATCAGAGAAATGCAAATTAAGACAACTCTGAGATACCACTACACACTTGTCAGATTGGCTAAAATGACAGGAAAAAATAACGATGAATATTGGAGGGGATGCAGGAAAACTGGTACACTGATGCATTGTTGGTGGAGCTGTGAACGAATCCAACTATTCTGGAGAGCAATCTGGAATTATGCCCCAAAAGTTATCAAACTGTGCATACCCTTTGATCCAGCAGTGCTACTACTGGGCTTATACCCCAAAGAGATACTAAAGAAGGGAAAGGGACCTGTATGTGCCAAAATGTTTGTGGCAGTCCTGTTTGTAGTGGCTAGAAACTGGAAAATGAATGGATGCCCATCAATTGGAGAATGGTTGGGTAAATTGTGGTATATGAATGTTATGGAATATTATTGTTCTGTAAGAAATGACCAGCAGGATGAATACAGAGAGGCTTGGAGAGACTTACATGAACTGATGCTAAGTGAAATGAGCAGAACCAGGAGATCATTATATACATCAACAATGATACTGTATGAGGATATATTCTGATAGAAGTGGATTTCTTTGACAAAGAGAAGATCTAACTCAGTTTCAATTGATCAAGGATGGATAGAAGCAGCTACATCCAAAAAAAGAACACTGGGAAATGAATATAAACTGTTTGCATTTTTGTTTTTCTTCCCGGGTTATTTCTACCTTCTGAATCCAATTCTTCCTGTGCAACAAGAGAACTGTTTGGTCCTGCACACATATATATCTAGGATATACTGTAACCTATTTAACATGTAAAGGACTGCTTGCCATCTGGGGGAGAGGGTGGAGGGAGGGAGGGGAAAAATCGGAACAGAAGTGAGTGTCAGGGATAATATTGTAAACAGATTAAACTTATTAAGTTCCTTATGATTTCCCTTTCCTGATTATTTCTGATAATGCTTCTCCTGAGTCCTATATTTAAAAGTCAAATTTTTTTATTCAGCACTGGAGCATTCTTCTGAATGCTCGAAAAGTCCTCTATTTCATTGAATATTTACCTCTTCCTCTGAAGGATTATACTCAGTTTTGCTGGGTAGGTGATGCTTAGTTGTAATTCTAGCTCTTTTTGGTCTCCAGAATATCATATTCCAAGCCTTCTGACCCTTTAATGTAAAAACTACTAAATCTTGTGTTATCCTGATTATAGCTCTACCATACTTGAATTGTTTCTTTCTGTATGCTTGCAATATTTTCTCCTTGACCAGGGAGCTCTGCAATATGGCTACAATATTCCTGGGAATTTTCATCTTGCGGTGTAGAGGCAGAAGCTACGGTCCCATGTCTTCTACCACCTAGGACTCTGGCCTACCTGCTACCTCTGCCACCTCCACCTGGGATGTGCCTGCTGCTTGTGCCACCAGCACTCCTGCCCCTGCTCCTTTTCCTGCTACTCCAGTACTGCATACTACCATCTTGGCTGAGAAGGAGCTGCCCATGGGCAAGGGCAGTAGCAGTTGCAGGGAGAAGAGTAGTGTGCCCTGGCAACCTCACATCCCTGCTACTCAACCAAGACAACAGCCAAATGCAATAAGTGCTATCAAGGGCTGAGGCAATTTTTTTCTCATCCAAACGAGCAAATGTTAAATTTGTGGAGTTTTGAAGCAAACTATTGCTGAGGTATTACTGTGTATGTATGTGTATGTGTTTGTATACTTATTTATGTTTATGTGTACATATACATATTTACACACACATATACATACATACACATACATAAATACCTATAATCATATGCAAATATATGCACATACATTCATATATATTTATGTAAAGTTGTACTGACACATTGTGAAACTGTGCCCTCTTTGATCTGTAAAGAAGGGAGATTCGAGTCTCAGGCCCTCCAGGAAAGTATATCTCCCCAGACAAGTTAAGTGGCGTCTCTACTGGGCTTTTCTGAGGCAAATCACACCCCCCCCCCAACTTTGGTAACCGGATCCTCATTCAGGAAGCCTTCAAAGTGATTTTTATTCAGTTGGGAGATCTGAGCCTGATATTGATCAGTATATAGGCCCGGGGACTTTGGCTTTCTTTTCAACTTGAAACTTAAGCCTCAGACTCTAATAAAGGGCAACTCTAACTCAAAAAGACCCGAGTAGTTTGCTTTGCTCCTCGGCATAGCTGCCTGCCAGGACTCCTGTCTGCTGTGAAGAGACCCTTTTCTCAGTGACAATAAACTTCCTTCTTCCCGCTAATATTTCGGGTTCATGAATTCTTTCACGTTGAACCTGCACCGACTAGAAGGGGATTCCCACCTCAACTCCCTGCACTGCCACGGGAGCAGCATCAGTACTACGTTTGTTTATCCTCTGTTTCTCTGAAGGTGGATAACATCATGCTTCTTAGGTTCAAGTCCTTCCATAGTTTTCTAAATTCACCAACTCATTATTTTCTGTCATAGCAATATTCCAACCTTATACCATCTAGTTGTTTTGAATGGTCCAAAACAATATTAATATGCCTGACATAATGAAGCTTCCCTATTTTTCCCTTTTGATTGAATCTATTTTAACTTTAACTATACAAGATCAGTGATTACTACCCCTGCTTTTTTTCCTAATAAATTCTACTCCTGGTCATTATTAGTGTGTTTGTGTGTATCTTGTTTCCTGTCCCTACTAATTCTTCTACTTTACTTCTACTGGCTAGCTTGCTTTGCTATTACTTAACTTCCTCCTATCCTTTCCCCCTTATCCTCATCCCCTCACCCTTTCCCTCCTATTTTATTCCATTCCCATTAATCTACACAACCTTTTATATCCCACCTTATCCTGTTCTCTCAACTATGATAGACTTGGCCATTCTCAGCAATTCAATGATCCATGGCAATTCCAATAAACTTTGGAAGGAAAATGATATCCACATCCAGAAAATTATGGAGAATGAATGTAGATCAAAAGATACTATTCTCACTGTTTTTTTCCTGGTTTTTTTTTTTTTTTGTTGTTGTTGTTTTGATTTTTCTCTCCCAATAAATCATATGGAAATATGTAATAAAAAAAAGTAAATGTATAACCTAAAAAAATTTAAAAAATAAAAAATTTAAAGGAAAAAATGTTACTGCTACATATATATTCTGTGTGTATATTTAATATTGATAGGGCTTCAATATTTCTGGTGCTTAATAGGAGAACACTAGGCTCTATTAGGTGCTACAACGCTAGGCCAATTTTCCTGAGGTCCCTGGACAAAGGCTGATTTCCCTAGGCACCTAATACATGCAGATTAGGCTAGGTTTTCCTTAACATATATTTAAGTTGTCTTCAAAACTTAATTGGGCCAAGGAACTAACATTCAGACTGTTGACATGGCTTCATGGTAGGCAAATACACATTTCATTCCAATCCCTAAATCTGAACTGCTGTAGACCTGAATTAAGACTTGCTTACAATGTGATGCCTTTAAATAATGATAGATACTGTGATGTTTGTATTTTTGTTTTTCACTTTGAATTAATGATTGCTACCCCTAATTTTTTGATGTCATGTGAGGCATAGTAAATTTTAGTCCTAAGGTTTTTAGTCTGTTTCCTATTGACAATATTTTTAGGTCTTTTTAAAAGCTTTCCTACATATCCTCCTAAAAACAGACATGTGATTTATGGACATTAATGGTTCTCATATTTAAAATATCATAGAATGTAAGATTCAAAAGAGATCCCAAAGGATAATTCCAATCTATAAATGCAAAAAGATTTTCTATAAAACATACTTGCAAAATATCACCTGGCTTTTCCTATTTCCATTTAAGGGGAATGAAGGACTTGCAGGAACTGTGATCACACTGACCAACTCCTATCAGGTCCTTTTGACCTGGGACCTGGGGAAGCTCCCAATTCAATGGGAAATAAATAAAATATGTGTTGTTGAATTATGTGAACTTTTGGTATGAAAATTCTAGAGAATTAACTGGTAATTTTTTTTTTTGCCTCATTTTCGTACTTGCCCCCATTGCAAATTTTAAAAATTGAGGCTATATCTGATCATTCTGATCAGATGAATCATTGATTTTGATAGGCCATCTATCTGACACCCTGTATCCCCCCCACCCTCCAGAGGACCATATCTGTTGTTCTTCATCATCTTCCTTCTGGCAGCTTCCTCTTGGCCACTTTGGTCCTCTCCCTCCCACTGCTAGGCAAGCTGCTATGCAGATCTTCCCTCCTCTTCCTTCTTTGCTCCTCTGTCCCCACTTGTTATAATAGGAGATTTAAACTCCTTTGAGCATGAGGTACCTGCATTATCACTGGGAAAAAATAGCACCTGATCCTATGAACCTTGACATTTTTTTTTAACCATAGAAATTATCAGTCTTTCAGTTTTTCTGATTTTCCCACTTGAAAAAGACAAATTTGACAAAGGTCCTTGGGCTGTCATAACTCAGTTTCTAGCCATGCTTACAGCTAATAACTACCTGGGGAGATGTAACTGATTTAATGGAGATCTATTCTCTGTGGGGGAAAGAACTGCCATTATAGGAGCTACAAGTAGATAAGCCCCTAATTGGATATTGCAAGATCCTCATCACAGCCTTTATGTCTCAGTCAACTACACCAGGTTCCAGCAGACTAGAGAATCATTAATCAGGGGCAATGAAGCTAGCTCTGCGAGATCTGAGACCTGGAGTAAGTTCTAAGAAATTGTCCAGGAAGAGAATGAGAGCTCCAACCATTTTTATGATAAGCTATAGTGGTATACAGAGTTATGTCCAACCATCTGAGAGATGAACGAATTATTAATATATACTCGGTTAATCGATCATAGCCAGAAATAAGAAACTTTTCAAAAGAGTTGCCTGGTTGGCATGAAAAGGGTGTTTGTTGGTGAACTGAAAGGCATCACTCAATATATTCATGAAGGGAGAGATAAAGAGGAGAAACCCAAGCCAAAACCTCAGATGATCTTGGCCCTTGCCCAAACTGCTCTGGTCCCTTCCAAGCTTGGGCCCCTAGCCAAGCAGCTCCTGTTCTCATTCAAGCTGTTGTCAGAGTGCTAGGGACTATGCAAATGCTTCTATTATCACAAAGGGGCCTTAATGCCAGAATGTAGGAAGAAATTTAAGGTGTGAGAACAGAAGGGGACCTGGAAGAATATAGGATCTACTACAGCATGGGGGCCAGTGGGAGGGGAAGGAGAGTACAGGAAGGATCATAGATTCTGATGAAGATCTTTTTGTTTTTTTGCTTTTTTCTGCTGAGGCAATTGGGATTAAGTGACTTGCACAGGATCACACAGCCAGGAAGTGTTATGTGTCTGAGGCCAGATTTGAACTCAGGTCCTCTTGACTTCAGAGCTCGTGCTCTATCCATTGCACCACCTCGCTGCCCCTTTTTGTTTTTTTCTAATCCTGAAGTCCTTCACTATACCAATATCTACCTCTTACTTCCACCCTACTCCTGCACTGATGAGCCCAATGTCCCGATCAAAGTCAGTAACACAATTTATAATTGCATGCTAGACAGTGGAGCTTCTAATTCAGTTTTAATGATTTTTCTTCTACTGGATCTTTAGTTGTTGAAATCTTGGGAAAGCCTGAATATAATTGTTGGCCTTTCAGTGTAGCATTCCTTTCTCCTTATTCAAGAAATCATAACACTACATAGGATAAAACAGTTAATTGTCTCAGTCCCTCTCCTTTTCTTCCCCCTACCCCTCCAATGGTAGAATATATGTAGGGAAGAGAAAAAAAGAAATCTAACTTGTAAACTTCAAGATGATGTGAGATTCAAGTGATAAAAATTTCTATTCCTTTGGGCAAAGCACTCACAGGTAAGGGTATGGGATAATTAACTTTTGCCTCATGTATTTTTCTTTTGACAAGATCCTGGGTAACTAGATAGGCCTTAGCAGAGAAGGGTGAAGCACCAATATTTCCTGAAGCAAGCATGGAAGGGCACTGATAGGATCACTTCAGCTTTAAGTAAGACATTTGTTCTTTCTTTTTTTTTTTTTAAATAACTTTTTATTGACAGAACCCATGCCAAGGGTAATTTTTTACAGCATTATCCCTTGCATTCACTTCTGTTCTGATTTTTCCCCTCCCTCCCTTCACCCCCTCCCCTAGATGACAAGCAGTCCTATGCATGTTAAATATGTTGCAGTATATCCTAGATACAATATATGTGTGCAGAATCAAACAGTTCTCTTGTTGCACAGGAAGAATTGGATTCAGAAGGTAGAAATAACCCGGGAAGAAAAACAAAAATGCAAACAGTTTATATTCATTTCCCAGTGTTCCTTCTTTGGGTGTAGCTGCTTCTGTCCATCCTTGATCAATTGAAACTCAGTTAGGTCTCTTTGTCAAAGAAATGCACTTCCATCAGAATACATCCTCATACAGTATTGTTTTTGAGGTATATAATGATCTCCTGATTCTGCTCATTTTACTCAGCATCAGTTTATGTAAGTCTCTCCAAGTCTCTCTGTATTCATCCTGCTGGTCATTTCTTACAGAACAATAATATTTCATAACATTCATATACCATAATTTACCCAGCCATTCTCCAATTGATGGGCATCCATTCAGTTTCCAGTTTCTAGCCACCACAAACAGGGCTGCTATAAACATTTTGGCACATACAGGTCCCTTTCTCTTCTTTGGGATATAAGCCCAGTAGTAACACTGCTGGATCAAAGGGTATGCACAGTTTGATGACTTTTTGGGCATAATTCCAGATTGCTCTTCAGAATGGTTGGATTCGTTCACAACTCCAACAACAATGCATCAGTGTCCCAGTTTTCCCACATCTCCTCCAACATTCATCATTATTTTTTCCTGTCATCTTAGTCAATCTGACAGGTGTGTAGTGGTATCTCAGAGTTATCTTAATCTGCATTTCTCTGATCAATAATGATTTGGAACACTCTTTCATATGAGTGGAGATAGTTTCAATTTCATCATCTGAAAATTGTCTGTTCATATCCTTTGACCATTTATCAATTGGAGAAGAAGCCATTTGTTCTTAAATAGACCTTTTGTTCAAGTGGACTTTTAATAATAACCCCATCCCCGGTGGAGCACTTTGGAAACTCCACCTTACTATATTCAGTCAGAAAGCCAAATTATGAATTCAAACCCCCAAGGTTAAATTTCCCCTATAAATCTGTCCATAGCCAAAGTCATCTTTGTTAAAATTCTTTTTAGCCCTCTATGGCATCCTGTCTCATGGTGTCTTCTCATTCTCTCCCCTCCCCATATCTCATGGTAGCTTTCTTCTTCTTATACCTAACTTTTAGAGTGCTAAATCCTTTTTAGGTATAATGGTATAATCTCTTTCCCTTGCAAATCCCTTTTGCTGTTAGTCTACTCCTCTATGGATTAAGCCTGCTAGTCAAAGGTGTTTTCCCATATCATGGTGTATTTATTCCCTTTTCTCCTGGTTAATTGTGAATTTCACTAGGGAAATTGTCTTTTTCATTGTTAATTGTTAAAACCCCATTTGCTTGCTAACTATAACATCTCTATTATTTCTATTCTCTCAAATCCATTTCATATATATCATTCCTGATGTCTAGTTTGCCTCTTCATTTTGTCTGTAATCTCTTCTTGTAATTAAAGGTACCTTTTGGCAAAGAGAATGCCACTGTGAATTCTTTACATGCACCTTTTATTTCAAATTAGGAATTGCTACCCTGATTCCATCAGGTTCATTTATGAGTTCTTGAAATACAGCATTGGAAACCCACTGGGATTCAAATGGAGCTAATTTGACCAATGCCTCAAACTCAAATCACTCTCCCTTCCTCTCACTGATTGGCCAAAAATAAAGCCCAGCCCAAACCTCATTTGGTCACTGTTTGGGTTTGGATGGCTCAGAGTGAGTGTGAATAGCAATTGTTTCTGTTTGGGCCAGAAATTCTGTGAGAACAGACAATGGATATGGAACTCATCTGCTTCAGGGGTATATAGATCCATTCTGTTCTCTCAAATTTTGCAGCAGGATTTAGTTACCTTCTGAAATTCCTCTCCCAGAGGTTTTTTAAAACTATGTAAAAAAGGCCATTTTTTGCCTCACTTCTTACCTATCTTCTCCCCAAATGGGCATTGCCTCAGATAAACTGACACTTGGGAAAAACCTTAGCTTACAAAGGGCCAGAATCTCTCACTGTAAGCAGGGTCATCTCCAGTCATCCTGATCTATATCTTGCTACTGGACCCATATAACTCCTGGGGAGGGAGGGAAGCTGGTGACTTTGCACAGCCCTGTAAGTCAAGGCATCACCTTCCTGATGTTATTGGTCCTCTTTGAGAATGAAGGACAAATTACTATCTTTCTCCTTGTGTCTGAATCTCCCATTAACCTATTAGTGATGATTTCTTTTGTAAATTAAGAGCCACTATGATGAGGTCTTGGTAGTATGCCAGGTGAGCACTGAGGAAGGATAAGGTGAAAACTTTATCTACATTGATTTTATTTTTGGACCAGTTAAACCCCCAACTTAACCCTTCCCCCTCCCTTTTCACTGGTTTCATTGGAAATGACAAATCCTCAAAAAGAACCATTCTTACTAGCTAGAACAATGGTTCTTAGGAAAAAAGCTTGGGAAAGAAGATTAAATTCCCATACATTGAGAGAAATACAGGTGAAATTGTTTTGAAATCTTTTTATCTTTAAATTGCTTCCATTTTTTAAAGCGATAGCCTATTTTATGTTCTTGTAATTATACATGGTGTTATTTTTACATCTCAAGTCTGTGGTTGTCTTAGTCATTTGTATAAATTTGTGTAATGCTGAATGAGATGTTATATCAAAGATTCTACTGCTTAGGAATGCAAGGAACTTTTAAGAGAAGTTGATTAGATTTTTTTATTTTTGGTTAGTTGCAAGTTCTCTAGAAATGGCTATTTCAAAATCCCTTCTACCAAGGTTTAATATTTATTTAGTATATATACATTGTTTAACCAACACAATCTACAGATTTTTAACCTGATAATCCTGGCAAAAATCTATTTTTTTTTCCTTTTTTTTTTTTTTTTGCACTTAGTTTTGAAGGGGAAGGGAAACTGTTTCCTTTAAAATTATCACTCTGAAACTGTGTTCCCTTTTGATTTCAAGCCCTCCTGGGGAAGGCATATCCCCCCAGATAAGTTAAAGCATTTCAATGATCTTTTGAGGATGCCAGACCCTTTGAATTCCAATTGGAGATCTAGGTCTGGAAACTTTGGCTTTCTTTCCATCTGAAATCTGAAGCCTCAAGACTCTTTTTAAAGGGCAGTTTCTGAACTCATTTCTTTGCAGAAGGTCCAAAGAAGTTTGCTCTGCTTCTAGGACTCTCCCCGCTGAGAAGACATTCTCTTCTCAGTGTTAGCCTCCATTTTCCTAATAAGACCTTGCTACTAACAAAGTCAGTCTCTTAGCAAAACTGGCTTCCTATCCAAAAATAAACTTCCATTTTTGCCAATTAATAATTCGGGTTCATGAACTCTTTCATGAAGAACCTGTGCACCAACCATAAGGCCCCAAGATAATTTAGGTCATGCACAATGATTTACAAGTTTTATTTTTTAGATCTGAAGCCTCTGATGTGGGACTTGGCTATTTGAGAGAAAATTTCTTGGAACCAAAATTAGTTATTTCTTTTGAATTTGAATTTAGGTGCGGTTGATGGATTATTAGTAAACCCACCATAATCTCCAACTTTACCTGAAAGGACACATTTTAGACATCACTAACTTCCTAGTTTCTTTAACTAAAGACTAATCCAGAGCCCTTACATCTTGAACCTCTACACTTGACTGCACTTGCAGATCTTGAGAACCTGATTAGCTCCTGCCTAGGGACTCCCAGATTAAATTCTTTATATCCCTCCAAAAAAGGTGGTAACTTCAGGGGTCGGTTCAAAAGGCAGCCAATTATAGAGCTTTCACTCAATTCCTTAGACTCTTTTGCTCTGTAAGGCACCTCACTCAGCTGGAGTCAGTGACTATTGATATTAAAATATGGGTGGCTCCTGTTTTTACTATTTCCTATTATCTTGTCAGGTATCAATATGCTATTCCATACCATTACTTTCAGTGGGTGCCTGTAGCTTATATTCCTTTTTAATGTCTGCAAATTGATTTTATTAATATATCTACTCACAACTGGTCACTAAAAAGTATGTCTTGTAATCATTGATCAACTGGCTTGCTAGGTAGAAACCTTCCTCAGCACAAAAGCTACTGCTGGTTTTGTTGCTAAGATTATTCTCAAAGAAATGTACCCCTGGTTTATATTCTAAAGAGATATTAAAGGAAGGAAAGAGACTGACATGTGCAAAAAATGTTTGTGGCAGCCCTCTTTGTAGTGGCAAGAAACTGGAAACTGAGTGGATGCCCATCAGTTGGAGAATGACTGAATAAATTATGATATATGAATGTTATGGAATATTGTTCTGTAAGAAACAGCCAGCAGGATGATTTCAGAAAGGCCTGGAGAGACTTACATGAACTGATGCTGAGTGAAATGAGCAGAACCAGATCATTATACACTGCAACAAGACTATACAATGATCATTTCTGGTGGACATGGCTCTCTTCAACAATGAGATGATTCAAACCTGTTCCAATTGTTCAGTGATGGAGAAAGCCATCTATACCCAGAAAGAGGACCATGGAGAGTATGTCCCACAACATAGCATTTTCACTCTTTCTGTTGTTTGCTTACATTTTGTTTTCTAATTTTCCCTTCTTGATCTGATTTTTCTTGTGCAGCAAGATAACTGTATAACTATACATATATTGGACTTTACATCTACCTTAACATATTTAATATGTATTAGACTATCTGCCATCTAGGGGAGGGAATGAGGGAAGGAGGGAAAAATTTGGAACAGAAGGTATTGCAAGGGTCAATGTTGAAAAATTACCCATGCATGTGTTTTATATAAATAAAAAACTTTAATAATAATAAAAGAACTGTGCCCCCAGGTTGTTTCTGGCTTACATTGACTCAGAAAGAGGGTCTCATTTTACTGACATGATATTATCTTGGGGTGACTCCTAGATTTCATACCCCTTATCATCCTCATAATTCAGGCTAGTTCAAGTGCATTAACAGAGAACTTAATGACTATGATTGGTAAATTGTGCTCCAAGAATCACCTTAAGTGGCCTGATATCCTTCCCTCTTCTGTGATTCCACCACAGGAACCATTATGAAAGTTAAATATTTTTTTAAAAAAATTTTAGGGACCCTCCTCTAAAAGCAAAACTATTCTTGACAGTCTACATGGATACTAAGAAGTATTTCTATTCCTTCTTATATACAGGAAGGATGAAATAGACTGAAGAAACTTCATGACACAGGAACTGCAGGATGGACAAGATTCATACCTCTTCGCTTAAGATCTACTACACAAGAATTTCCAGTGGACTAACAGAATTCAATTCTTTTGGGAAGGCCCATTCCAAGCATTGCTGACCATTCAAAATACAATTAAGATCAGAGAATATTCCTCTTGATATACTTCTCCCATGTGAAACCTGCCCCTTATTTACATACATGATACATTTTTTGCTTTCCCTAACACTCATTTTTTTCATTCAAGTCTTTCTGAAAGGGTGGGGAACTGAAAAGTACTCATTTTGCTGGAAAGTTGATAAATACAGAAAGACAGATATTTTACCAGTTGTTTACATTATTTCCACTGATTATGCAAATGGATGCAGATGGCACTTGCACTTCTTGTATTGATCCCAAAATTTTTCTCTACTAGACTCTTAGAGATGACTGGAGACCAAGAAACCCTAAAAGTAATCTTCTACTTGTCTTTGGGGATAATTTGCCAGATTTAAGAGATTGAATAATTTTAAATGAATACTTTTTAATGTTATTTTATGCTTGGTAATCTTTTATATCATAATGTGCAAGTCTAGCTGGCCTTGTTTATTTTGATGCTATTAGCTGTTATACTTTCCTTTCTAGTTCATTCCTTTCAGGAGGATTGTAAAAGGTTTAATGCTGTTAGCAATCTTCATGGTGAGATGATAGGCATGACTTAAAGCACATTATAAAACTATTGGTCTCATATTGATGTTGAAATGTGTCATCACACATACCAAGAGGTCCCTGATTTATGCCAAGTTGTCCCTATCACAGATACTGAATTTCTCCAAATCAAGGTTTAATTTTTCCCCCATGAGGCAAATAGGGTTAAGTGACTTGCCCAGGGTCATACCACCAGTAAATGTGAAGTGTCTGAGATTACTTGAACCAGGTCCTCCTGACTGCAGAGCCAGTGCTTTTATCGTTCTTGACTGAAAGCCTCGAAGTTATAGCTTTAGCTCAATTTAATACAGAAGCTTCTAACAGAGAGATACTAAAATGGACCAACCTCAGACCAATAAGTTTCACCTCTTTAAGGAATGACTACATTTCATTCAAAATTAGCCCCAAAGGAAAGTGGCAGTATACCAAGACCTGAACAGTTGCTATTGCATTAGTTTATCTCTACCATTTTTTCCTTTTTCTATTACTCAGGACTATAGTCATTTAGTTTCAGCAAACTAATTTCACCCACAATTTTGCCTTTCCTATATAACCAAGGGAAAATTTTAACTGCATTAGAGAGAGCTTCTCGCTATAAGAATTATGCAGACTTGAATCCAAGTATGTTCTTATCAGAACTGGCTTAAATTGGAACAAGTATAACAACAGTTTTTCTGAATAAAAGTTAACTCCCACTAATCTTATGTGGATTCTAGCATTTCTAGCACACTTCTTCATTTGCAGAAATAAAGCTTACACCTCCCTTCCACTTGCACCCAACTGGTTTGGAGTCTGTAAGGATTGCTTTTTTAGCCCCATAGTCTCCAATCACATTGCAAGGCTGGTGGGAGAAGTTACACTAGAAACCCGAGAGCACAGTGGCATGCATGTAAAAAAGAGGAGGATGCTAGTTATCCTAATAAAGATCCTGGATGCAGTTTCTCTGGCTCGTATTTATATTTTTTGGGGTCACAGTACTCTAGTGAGCTGCTAGAAATCTCTCCTTTGGAGTTGAGAAACTTGTTGAGGCCCCAAATAAATACATTTTCTTCAAATCAATGTGGAATCTTTATCACAAATGACACTACAGAATCATTTGATCTTAGACCTTATTGTTTCTTCAAAAGGAGGGTCCTATACTATGATCACATTTTGTTTTTCTATTAACCAATCGGGGAAATTGTGAATGCCTTCATGAAATCCAACAGACTATAGCAGAAATGCAATTGGCTAAACCCAGTAATCCCTTCTTCTGGTTCACTTGGTTACAAGTAAGTGGTTTACTAGCCACCATAGGTAAATGGGCTCTGCTTGCTGTATGCCTCATTATTTTTCTTGGATTCTGCATTAGGTGTTGTACTCAACTATATGATAGTGATTTTTTCATGGTGTATTGTGATGACAGCGTATTTAAAATCAGCCAGAGTCAGAAATTTAGCTTAAGGGGAAAATCTTCGATCTTTATTGAAATGAAGAGGTGAAAAAGGATTGTGATAGCAATATGGGCAAGAAAGATTGCAATAGCAATATAGGCAGCTGCGACAGGAAGCCAGCTAGCAGAGAGGGATTGGAGATGAAAGGCCATCGCAATGGCAATGCGAGCAGCTGTGTCAAGACACCCACCAGCAGTCTCTCCTTCCGCTTCCTTTTCCACTCCCCTGCCTCCATCCACCAAAAACGTCATTTCCTATACAACACATCAGGACTTGCACAAAGAGTAGGCGAGGGCCATTCTTTCTCCAAGCATATATATATATTAATAGAGTATGATCCAATTACTATTTAGCCTCACGTGCATGGGATCTCAGTGCATCAACTCAAGCCTCAGCCCATTACATCTCCTGCTTTCTTTTGTTTTAGAACACCAGGTGGTCATGCCATCCCTGACTCCTCAGGGAGGTCAGAGCCCCCAAGGGGAGGTGATCACACCCTCCCTGACATCTCAGGAAGGGAGATGAAAAGCATCAAAGGGAAGTGGGGGTTGTTAGCAGGTTTCTGGGCTGAAGGGTCTTATTATGCACAAACCTATCAGCATGGGAAGTATTACACAAGCACATAGCAACAATGCAGAGGCTATTAGTGATGACTCGCCCCAGAGTCAGTGCAGGCTTGATGTGGTAACAAACATGAATTGTACATAAAAATAATGGTATAATAAACAATATAAATTGTTTGTTGTAAAAGTGTTTGTTGTAAAAGATTGCCAGAAGTCCTAGAAGGAGAATATGTAAACAGCAGTCACACATACGCCTTCTTCAGCAGCCAAGAGATAGTCCAAAACCAATCTATTGTCCATTGCTTCACATATCAGGGAATCCAATGATCCCCCCAAGTTTTTGAAGTCCTGCAAAAGTCTTTTTATGTGTTAGGGAATCCAATGATTCCAGCAGATTTTGAAATCCTGTAACAATCTTATCATTTCTCAGAAAATCCAATGATTCCTGAGGGCTTTCAAGTCTTATGTCTTAGAGAATCCAATGATTCCTGAGGGTTTTGAAGTCCAACAATTTTTGATGTCCATGAGTCAAATGCCATAACTGCCAGGCTCTTTCAGTGGTGAGCACAATCAGCAACAGAACCACCTGATATTCCTTGGGTCTTCTCCTTTGTTTCAAGGGTCTGCTCTGTCTCTCTGCAATGGACAAGGCAAATACGGCCTGTTGGCACCCATCTGATTCCTTCTCTACCTGTAGAGATACAAGCAAACCCTCTCCCCCAAGCAGTTAGCCTATCTGGTCCCTTCCATTCACCACTTTCTGGGTCTCTCCACATTACCTGGCGATTATCTAAAGATAGTGGAGCCGCTTGCACTGGACACTGCCCTTCCAGTGGGTTATAAAACCTGTCTGCCGGAGCCAGTGCATCTTTGTCAAAAATCAAGAAGTTAATTGTATAAAGGGCTAGATTTAGAAGTTCTCTAGGGTTACCTTTAGTTCCCCCTTTCTTTTGTTTTTGAAGCAGCGTCTTAATGTCTCTGTTTCTCCTCTCTACTATTGCCTGTCCTTGAGAATTAAAGGGTAATGCCAGTGGTGTGTAAAATCTTATACTATGCACAAAAGTGTGCAAAATGTTTGGAGGTATATGCAGGACCATTGTCCGTTTTTATTGCTTGTGGCACATCCATAATGGCAAATGCTTGTGTGAGGAATTTAGTGACCACTCGAGCTGTCTTTTTTGCTGCTGGTATTGCAAAGTGAATCCTGAATAGGTGTTTACTACAACATGGATAAAAGACAGACGACCGAAAGATTTATAATGGGTCACATCCATTTGCCAGATTTCATTGGGTATAAAATCATGAGGTTTCTTCCCTGGAGGCAGTGTAGGAGCATGGAAAGGAAGGCAAGCTATATAGCTTTTTTACTATGCTCCTAGCTTCCTCTTTAGTTATCCCAAATTGTAAACACAAAGCTCAAGCAGCCTGATGGTACTTAGAATGGGATTCCTGGGCCTCCTGAAATAAAGGCATACTGCGTACTGGCTAACATAGTTAAAAGGCTATCTGCCTTTGAATTCCCATCAAAAATAGGACCTGGAAGTCCACTATGTGAGTGGACATGCAAGATATAAATCTTTCCTGGATGCTTTCTCACTTGCTCCTGAATTCCTTAAAGAGCTGATAGATATTAGACGCTGCAAATTTTATTTGGGCTGTGGCAATTCTTTGTACCACACCTACTGAACAGGATGAATCAGATATTATATTTATGTCTCCTGGGTAATAAGAGCTAGCATGATCGCATATAATTCGTTCTGCTGAGTGGACTGAAAAGGAGTTCTGACTACTCTCTTTATAGTTAAGTCATGAGAGTATACAGCACAAATATTGTGTTTGGATGCATCTGTAAAGATAGTTGGTCCTTTAAGAGGAACTTTAGAAACTTTTTCTTCAAGAATCCATGGCCAATTATGTAAAAGTCTGGTTATCTTTAATGGAGACTCATGTGTAAAATTTGGAGCCATGGCTAATAAAATTTGCCACTTTGGGATGGTCTCACAACACACATTAATTTGTGTATTGGTGTAAAAGATGTATATCTTATCAGGTCTTGTCCCAGATAATTGTACTGCTCGCTTAATGGCCTTTACTAAAAATCTAGCCACAAGCACTGGGTAAGGAGTAAGGCTTTGTTCTGGTTGTGCCGGGAGGTTCACCCACTCTATCACACTGTCTCCTTGATAAAGGACTGCTGTGGGTACCTCTTGTGTGGCAAAAACTGATATTTCCAAGGGTTTTTGAGTGACTCTTTCAACCACATTGGATAAAGCCAGTTCAACTTTTCTCAAAGCCTCTTGAGCTTTTGTAAGCTGGTGTGGTGAATTTAAAGCACTGTCTCCCCTTAAAATGTCATATAATGGTTGTAACTGATAGGTAGTCAAGCCTAACACTGGTCGCATCCATTGGATATCTCCTATAAATTTCTGAAAATCATTTAAGGTATTTAGCTTCTCTGTTCTTAAGGACAGTTTTTGTACTGTAAGCACCTTAGGGTATACTTCATATCCTAAATATTGAAAAGGAGCATGTTTTTGAATTTTCTCTTCAGCTATGTACAATTTGTAGTATCTTAGTGTTTTCCATGGTCTTTTGTAGACATGCTTCTAGCATTTGTTCCTCAGGTGCACATCCCAATATATCATCCATATAATGTAATAGTATAACTTTTGGAAATGCTTTTTTTATTGGAGCAAGAGCAGCAGCAACATACATTTGACACATAGTGAGGCTGTTTTTCATTCCCTGTGGCAAAACTGTCCATTCATATCTTTTATAAGGCTCAGCTAAGTTAACGCTGGGCACTGAAAAAGCAAATCTTTTCATATCCTCCTTATCCAGAGGGATAGAATAGAAACAATCCTTAATATCTATGACCCAAAGAAGCCATTCTCTAGGCAACTGAGTAGGAGATGGAAGTCCAGGCTGAAGAGTTCCCATAGTTTCCATCTGTTCATTCACTTTTTTTTTTAAAATTTTATTTAATAATTACTTTATATTGACACTCGTTTCTGTTCCAATTTTTTTCCCTCCCTCCCTCCACCCCCTCCCCTAGATGGCAAGCAGTCCTTTATATGTTGGATATGTTGCAGTATATTCTAGATACAATATATGTTTGCAGAACCAAACAGTTCTCTTGTTGCATAGGGAGAATTGGATTCAGAAGGTATAAATAACCCGGGAAGAAAAACAAAAATGCAGATAGTTCACATTCGTTTCCCAGTGTTCTTTCTTTGGGTGTAGCTGCTTTTGTCCATCATTTATCAATTGAAACTCAGATCTCTTTGTCAAAGAAATCCCCTTCCATCAAAATATGTCCTCATACAATATCGTTGTCGAAGTGTATAATGATCTCCTGGTTCTGCTCATTTCACTTAGCATCAGTTCATGTAAGTCTCGCCAGTCCTCTCTGTATTCATCCTGCTGGTCATTTCTTACAGAACAATAATATTCCATAACATTCATATACCATAATTTACCCAGCCATTCTCCAATTGATGGGCATCCATTCATTTTCCAGTTTCTAGCCACTACAAACAGGGCTGCTACAAACATTTTGGCACATACAGGTCCCTTTCCCTTCTTTAGTATTTCTTTGGGATATAAGCCCAATAGAAACACTGCTGGATCAAAGGGTATGCACAATTTGATAATTTTTTGGGCATAATTCCAGATTGCTCTCCAGAATGGTTGGATTCGTTCACAACTCCACCAACAATGCAATAGTGTACCGATTTTCCCGCATCCCCTCCAACATTCATCATTATTTTTTCCTGTCATCTTAGCCAATCTGACAGGTGTGTAGTGGTATCTCAGAGTTGTCTTAATTTGCATTTCTCTGATCAATAATGATTTGGAACACTTTCATATGAGTGGTAATAGTTTCAATTTCATCCTCTGAGAATTGTCTGTTCATATCCTTTGACCATTTATCAATTGGAGAATGGCTTGATTTCTTATAAATTTGAGTCAGTTCTCTATATATTTTGGAAATGAGGCCTTTATCAGAACCTTTAACTGTGAAAATGTTTTCCCAGTTTGTTGCTTCCCTTCTAATCTTGTTTGCATTAGTTTTATTTGTACAAAGGCTTTTTAATTTGATGTAATCGAAATTTTCTATTTTGTGATCAGTAATGGTCTCTAGTTCATCTTTGGTCACAAATTTCTTTCTCCTCCACAAGTCTGAGAGATAAACTATTCTATGTTCCTCTAATTTATTTATAATCTCGTTCTTTATGCCTAGGTCATAGACCCATTTTGATCTTATCTTGGTATATGGTGTTAAGTGTGGGTCCATGCCTAATTTCTGCCATACTAATTTCCAATTATCCCAGCAGTTTTTATCAAATAATGAATTCTTTTCCCAGAAGTTAGGGGCTTTGGGTTTGTCAAACACTAGATTGCTATAATTGACTATTCTGTCTTGTGAACCTAGCCTTTTCCACTGATCCACTAATCTATTTCTTAGCCAATACCAAATGGTTTTGGTGACTGCTGCTTTATAATATAATTTTAGATCAGGTACAGCTAGGCCACCTTCATTTGATTTTTTTTTCATTAATTCCCTTGAGATTCTCGACTTTTTATTGTTCCATATGAATTTTGTTGTTATTTTTTCTAGATCAATAAAATATTTTCTTGGAAGTCTGATTGGTATAGCACTAAATAAATAGATTAGTTTAGGGAGTATTGTCATCTTTATTATGTTCGCTCGGCCGATCCAAGAGCACTTAATATTTTTCCAATTATTTAAGTCTGACTTTATTTGTGTGGAGACTTTTTTATAATTTTGCTCATATAATTCCTGACTTTCCTTTGGTAGATAGATTCCCAAATATTTTATGGTATCAACAGTTATTCTGAATGGAATTTCTCTTTGTATCTCTTGCTGTTGGGTTTTGTTGGTGATATATAAAAATGCTGAGGATTTATGGGGATTTATTTTGTAGCCAGCTACTTTGCTAAAATTATGAATTATTTCCAATAGCTTTTTAGTAGAATCTCTGGGGTTCTCTAGGTGTACCATCATATCATCTGCAAAGAGTGATAGTTTGGTTTCCTCATTGCCTACTCTAATTCCTTTAATTTCTTTCTCGACTCTTATTGCCGAGGCTAGTGTTTCTAATACGATATTAAATAATAATGGTGATAGTGGGCAACCTTGCTTCACTCCAGATCTTACTGGGAAAGGTTCCAGTTTTTCCCCATTGCATATGATGCTTACTGATGGTTTTAAATATATGCTCCTGACTATTTTAAGGAAAAGTCCATTTATTCCTATGCTCTCAAGTGTTTTTATTAGGAATGGATGTTGGATTTTATCAAATGCTTTTTCTGCATCTATTGAGATGATCATATGGTTTTTATTTGTTTGGTTATTGATATAGTCAATTATGCTAATAGTTTTCCTAATATTGAACCAGCCCTGCATTCCTGGTATAAATCCTACTTGGTCATAGTGTATTATCCTGGTGATGATTTTCTGTAATCTTTTTGCTAATATTTTATTTAAGATTTTAGCATCAATATTCATTAGGGAGATTGGTCTATAATTTTCTTTCTCTGTTTTCAGCCTACCTGGTTTAGGTATCAGTACCATGTCTGTGTCATAAAAGGAGTTTGGTAGGACTCCTTCAATCCCTATTTTTTCAAATAGTTTATATAACATTGGAGTTAATTGTTCTTTAAATGTTTGGTAGAATTCACATGTAAATCCATCTGGTCCTGGGGATTTTTTCTTAGGGAGTTGATTGATAGTTTGTTCTATTTCTTTTTCTGAGATGGGACTGTTTAGGATATTTACTTCTTCCTCTGTTAGTTTGGGCAAGCTATATTTTTGGAGGTATTTTTCTATTTCATTTAAGTTGTCGAATTTATTGGCATAAAGTTGGGCAAAGTAACTCCTAATTATTGCTCTAATTTCCTCTTCGTTAGTGGCGAGTTCTCCCTTTTCATTTTTAAGACTAACAATTTGATTTTCCTCTTTCCTTTTTTTAATCAGATTTACTAAGGGTTTGTCTATTTTGTTGGTTTTTTCATAGAACCAACTCTTAGTTTTATTAATTCAATAGTTTTTTTACTTTCAATTTTATTGATCTCACCTTTTATTTTTAGAATTTCAAGTTTAGTGTTTGACTGGGGGTTTTTAATTTGTTCCTTTTCTAGCATTTTTAATTGCAAACCCAATTCATTGATCTTCTCTTTCTCTATTTTATACAAATAGGCCTCTAGAGATATGAAATTTCCCCTTATTACCGCTTTGGCTGCATCCCATACATTTTGGTATGATGTCTCATTATTATCGTTTTCTTGGGTGAAGTTATTAATTATGTCTATGATTTGCTGTTTCACCCAATCATTCTTTAGTATGAGATTATTTAGTTTCCAATTATTTTTTGGTCTACTTCCCCCTGGTTTTTTGTTGAATGTAATTTTCATTGCATCGTGGTCTGAAAAGGATGCATTTACTATTTCTGCCTTACTGCATTTGAGTTTGAGGTTTTTATGTCCTAATATATGATCAATTTTTGTATAGGTTCCATGAACTGCTGAAAAGAAAGTGTATTCCTTTCTGTCTCCATTACATTTTCTCCAGAGATCTATCATATCTAACTTTTCTAGTATTCTATTTACCTCTTTGACTTCTTTCTTATTTATTTTGTGGTTTGATTTATCTAATTCTGAGAGTGCAAGGTTGAGATCTCCCACTATTATAGTTTTACTGTCTATTTCTTCTTGCAGCTCTCTTAGTTTCTCTTTTAAGAATTTAGATGCTACCCCACTTGGTGCATATATGTTTAATATAGATAGTGCTTCATTATCCATGCTACCCTTTAGCAAGATATAGTGTCCTTCCTTATCTCTTTTAATTAGGTCAATTTTTGCTTTAGCTTGATCTGAGATCAGGATGGCTACCCCTGCTTTTTTGACTTCACCTGAAGCATAGTAGATTTTGCTCCAACCTTTTACCTTTAACCTGCATGTATCTCCCCGCTTCAGGTGTGTTTCCTGTAAACAACATATTGTAGGATTCTGGCTTTTAATCCATTCTGCTAACCGCTTCCTCTTTATGGGGGAGTTTACCCCATTCACATTTATGGTTAGAATGACCAATTCTGTATTACTTGCCATCTTGTTAACCCCGGTTTATGCTTTTCTCCCTTCTTTCCCCTTTCCCCCCCTTCCCAGTATTAAGCTTGTGAGCACCACTTGCTTCTCACAGCTCTCCCTTTTTAGTATCCCTCCCCCCACCTTAGAGTTCCTCCCCCTATCTTGCCCCTTTCCCTCCCAGTTCCCGTATTCCCTTCCACTTAGCTTATTCCTTCCCTTTTCACTTTTCCCTTCTCACTTTTCAATAAGGTGGGAGAAGTTTTACCATAGATTGAATATGTCTTAAGATTTTTCACTTAAAGCCAATTCTGAAGGCAGTAAGATACCCACTATATTCATCCCCCTCCATTCTTTCTCTCAGATATAATAGGTTTCCTATGCCTCTTCATGAGATGTACTACCCCCACTTTACCCTTTTTCTGGTACAATGTCCTTCCACATCAATTTCTAGAACAAGGTATACATGTATTCTTTATACATCTATATAGTCGAAATATAGTTCCCAAGATTAATCTTTACCTTTTTAGATTTCTCTTGAGTTCTATATTTGTAGATCAAACTTTTTGTTAAGTTCTGGTTTTTTCATCAGAAATAGATGAAATTCGCTTACTTCGTTGAATGTCCATCTTCTTCCCTGGAAAAAGATGCTCATTCTCGCTGGGTAAGTTATTTTTGGTTGCATACCAAGTTCCTTAGCCTTTCGGAATATCATATTCCAGGCCCTTCGATCTTTTAATGTGGATGCTGCCAGATCCTGGGTGATCCTTATTGTGGCTCCTTGATACTTGAATTGGGTTTTTCTAGCCGCTTGCAATATTTTTTCCTTCATCTGAGGGTTCTGGCATTTGGCCACTATATTCCTTGGTGTTTTGATTTTAGGATCCCTTTCAGTGGGTGATCGATGAATCCTTTCAATGTTTATTTTTTCCTCTGTTTCTATGACTTCTGGGCAGTTCTCTTTGATAATTTCCTGGAAAATAGTGTCCAGGCTCTTTTTTTCATCATGTTTTTCTGGGAGTCCAATGATTCTCAGATTGTCTCTCCTGGATCTGTTTTCCAGGTCTGTTGTCTTCCCCAGAAGGTATTTCACATTTTTCTCCATTGTTTGATTTTTTTGGATTTGCTTGACTGATTCTTCTTGTCTCCTCGAGTCATTCAATTCCACTTGTTCAAGTCTGATTTTCAGTGAAGTGTTCTCTTCACTCACTTTTTTAAAATCTTTTTCTAATTGTCCAATTGAGTTCTTTTGTTCTGTGGAATTTTTTTCCATTTCGCCAATTTTGTTTTTTAGAGAGCTGTTTTCTGTTTCCAGTTCACTAATCCTATTTTTCAAGGATTTTACTTCTTTATCCACTCTCTCTTTAACTTTCTCCAGGCTCTTTTGCCAAGCCTCCCTCTCCTTTTCCCAAGCTTCTCTCTCCTTTTGCCAAGCCTCACTCTGCTTTCCCCATTTTTCTTCTAGCTCCCTTGTGAGAGCCTTTTTAATCACTTCTATGAGGTTCATCTGTGCTGAGGAACAAATGGTCTCTTCCTTTGGGCATTCACCTGGGGACTGCCTGTTTTTAGTCTCCTCAGGATTTAGAGTCTGCTCTCTATCTGTGTAGAAGCTGTCAAGGGTTAAAGTCCTCTTCAGCTTCTTACTCATTCTGTCTATTAATCAGAGACAAACTACCAAAGAAAAACAGAAAAAACTGGAGTCTTTCTTTGGGGGGGGGGGGGGGCTGGGTGTGTTATCGAGCTTCCTCTCCAGACCGCGGGGGGCAGCAGTGAGGCACTAGCAGGGCTGTGCTGCGCCTGCGCTCTGAGATCCCAGAGCGTGCTGAGTCACTGTGGGGGGGGGGGGGAGGGGGAGACGGCCAGGTCCCGAGAGACTCCAGCTGTTTGGGGTTGTGTTCTTCAGCCCCGGTGTTTTTAGCTTCTCTGCTGGGCTGCTGACTTGCTGCTGGAGTAAAGTATCCAAACCTGTAGCGAAGCTCTCCCCGCAGAGACGGCTGCGATCACCCCCACCCCCTCTCCCGTCTGCTCCCGTGCTCTCACTGCCGCTGCCCTCAGCCTGCGCCCGATCTAAAACTGCCCCAGTCCTCCAGTAAAGACAGACCTTTCTTGGCGGATCTCAAGGATGGCTTCTCTTGGTAACTATATGTGGGTTTTTTTCAGTTAAGCATTGATTCAGAGGCTTGTAATGAAGTGGATAGTGAGAGAAAGCGTGGAGCTTATGCAGCTGTGAGCCTCCTCTCCGCCATCTTAACCGGAAGCTTGTTCATTCACTTTTCTTAAATCAGTGAGCATCCTCCATTTTCCCGATTTCTTTTTTACAACAAACACTGGGGAATTCCAAGGACTTAGAGAAGGTTGTAAATGCCCTTGTTCAAGCTGCTCCTGTACTATATCTAATAAGGCCTAAATTTTATCGCTACCTAAGGGCCACTGTTCTATCCACACTGGTGTATCAGTTTTCCATTGGATTGGAACAGGTGAAAATGTTGGCAGGCCTTCAACAGTAGCCCTGCTTTAAAAACCGAAGTACTCATTTTTAATCCTAATTGCTATAAAACATCTCTTCCCCACAGATTGATGGGTATTTTTTCAACTACAAAAGGAGTAAAAACTCCTGTTTTGCCTTCAAAAGTCCATCTCATAGGGGCAGCACTAACTTCAGCTGCTATTGATCCTCCTACTCCAGACATATAGGTGTCTGCTTTAATCTTTGGCCAGTGACTGGGCCAATTGGCACCTCTAATGACTGCATGATCTGTACTTATGTCTACCACTCCTTCTAATGGTATGCCATTTATACAGATCGTAAGCATAGGTCGGTCAGCTGTTATAGCTGCTGTCCAGTATATTCCTGGATTTTGTGGTCTGGAGTCAGAATCTGGGTGACTATCACCAGGTTGCTTATTAGGATTCTGTATGAGTAAACCTGATGCTACTACTTCTCCTGGGTGATAAGTCACACATTGTCTACCTGTATTAGTGACTGGGATATTATCTACACATTCCCCGGTTTCCCACATCAGTGTGTGGATGGACACTGTTTTTGTACGTATAAAAAGGAGGTGAAATGGTCAAGCCTATTGTGCCTGGAGGTAAGCGATCCATAGGCTGGAGAGGAACAGATTTCACCTCTCCAGGGGGTATCTCAGTTGTCCCAGCTGCATACAGCTCTATTCTCCCCAATTGTAATTCCTTTCTCCCATCATGTTGCTTCCTGACTGGTTGATTGTGTAATCCCCTTCTCCCATCATATGGCTTTCTGGCTGATTGGTCATGTCTGGGTACTGGACTTGTAGGCGCACTCTGGGTGCACCATTGGTTGCCATCATGCCCCAAGTGTTTTTTGCCTTGGGCCCCTCATTCCATTTCCCTGAATCTGTCTACATTCTGAGGCCCAATGGAAGCCTCTGTTGCATTTTGGACATGGGGTATTGGGTCTTGTTCTCCCACCCTGTTTTCCCATTCTGCCTCTATACCAACATTGAGCTTCCAGATGCCCTACTTTTCCACACTGAAAGCGAGTCTCTCTGGAAGTCCCTTGCCAGGAGGGACTCTGTCTTCCCATGTTTGGATTTTGGGAAGTCTACATCATAGCCTGGCTATAAAAGGCATTTGTGCCCACTGCGGCACAGCGTCTTATGAGTTCCTCTAAAGGAGCATCCTTGTGCAGTCCTAGTATAATTCTGCAAACCTCATTAGCATTTTCCTTAGCAAGTTGCCTTATCAAAATGTCTGTTATCGCATTTTCCCCATTTGTTCTTGTGATAGCTGTCTGCAAACATCCCACAAAGTCAGCAAAGGGTTCATTTGGCCCTTGTGTTATTTTTTGTGAAGGCCCCACCCTTGTCATCTTTATTGTGGCGAGAAGCCCACACTTTGATAGCATTAGCAGCAATTTGCTCATATGCTGGTATGGAATAATTAATCTGTACTGCGACGTCTGCATAAGGACCTACACCTGTTAGTAGGTCACAGGTGATTGCAGCATTAACTCCACTTTGACTATTTTGTTGGGCTTGTATCCTACAGAGCTCACTATATTCAGAAAGCCACAAGTAGTTTTGTCCAGTTCTAGGCATATCCTTGCTATAGATTTCCAGTCATTAGGGGTCAAGATTTCAAAAGCCAAATTTTGTAATAACATCTTAACATAAGCTGATGTAGCCCCATAAAGAGTGCAAGTCTTTTTCAGGTCTTTGAGGATTTCTATATCAAAAGGAGCGTATCTTCTACTTTCTTGAGCTGAAGTGTTGAATTACAGGAAAAATGTGGTGTTGAAATTGATACATTTCTCCCTTCCACTTTGGCCTTAATTAGTCCCTTTTGCAATCTAGTCATAGGAGCTGCTAGATGCTGGGGGGAAAGTACTGGTGCTGTCACTGCCTCCCCCACTACCCCTCCTCCCTCTATCCCGGAGGGTGGAGTTGATGGAGGGGAGTCAATTATCTGCTCCTTAGATGGGGCTGAAGCTGCCTCAGATTCACCCCACCCTTGAGTCTCACATAAGTCTCCATGCCCTGTGGGGATCTGGTCATTAATCTGTTCATTGTCTTCCTCCTTTATCTCAGGCTTCCCCATTTGGCTATTCCTAGAGTTTTTTTTTTCCTTTTCTTCTATAACTTATACGGTATCTTAAGGCCAACTGTATTATATTGTATAAATAGAATGCCTAGATGGAAATTGAATGACGACCATTTTTGTAATATGCGGAGAACTGTTGTCCAATCAAAGTCCAATTATCTGGAGAGATTTGCTCTTCCTCTAAGAACTAAGGGGAGGTGCGTTTTAATGTACCAAGAAGTCTAGCACTCTGTTCCCAAGTTTTAATAAGTAGCCCTTGATCTTCTATCAGCTTAAGAAGGCTTTCTATAGCGCCACTCCTGGGTGGACTGGGGGTGGGGGATGGAGTCTCTTTGGCTAAGATCTGTCCCATTTCGGCCAAAAAAGGTTATTAGTTTCGTCTATTATACTCACCTAAGTTTCTGGTCACTGGAGACTTCTTCAGTGAAAGTAGGGTCCTTGGGCCCCACGTTGGGCGCCAAATGTGATGATCGTATATTTAGAATCAGCCAGAGTCAGGAATTCAGCTTAAGGGAAAAATCTTCAATCTTTATTGAAGTGAAGAGGTGAAGAAGGCTTGTGATAGCAATATGGGCAGCTGCGACAGGAAGCCAGCTAGCAGAGGGGGATTGGAGATGAATGGCCATCGCAATGGCAATGCGAGCAGCTGTGTCAAGACGCCAGCCAGCAGTCTCTCCTTCTGCTTCCCTTCCCACTCACTTGCCTCCACCCACCAAAAATGTCATTTCCTATATCCAGGACTTGCACAAAGAGTGGGCGGGGTCATTCTTTCTCCAAGCATATATATTAATAGAGTATGGTCCAATTACTATTTAGCTTCACGTGCTTGGGACCTCAATGCATCAACTCAAGCCTCAGCCCATTACAGTGTATAATATATATATATATATATATATATATATATATATAATATATATATATATATATATATATAAACACAATACACGTCACATGTGTATATATATATATATATCAATATAATATTGATAATAGCATATAAAAAAATAAACATACATAAATTTAGCTTATAGATGAGTTAACTATATTCCCCTGGGAAGGGCTGGCTGCTTCCCAGAATGGTCAAAAGGGGATAAACAGAAGGAATTGTGGTAATTAAAGACACACTTTCTACTTGTGACCATCCTCCATTTTGTTTTTTTTCCCCCAAAACTCATTCTTTTCCACTCCCAATTTTCAAAGTTTGTTATCTTCCTTCCAATCAGATTACCTAATTTTACATCTTAGTTGGTCTGTTGTTTTTTTCTAATATATGAAAATCTGTCTTCCTCTGGTCTTTGGGTCTTTGGGCCTAGTGGGGAGCCTACTGACACATTCATTATTATGCTTACTTTGTTAATAAACCAGCTGTACAACTCACTACTACAAATTACATGACTTCCAAGATACCTTCCAGATAGTCTTTCTTGAACCCCTATCCACCCCAAAGTAGTGCATTCTACTCTTGGGTTCTATTAAGAAATTTTGCCTTACTGAAGGCTAAACTTACCTTCTTGTAATTTTCACTCATTTCCTTAGGTTGATCCCCTTAAGCTATGCCCCAAAATTTTAATCCCTTTACTAAGCAAAAAAAACAATAGTACCTTAAGTTTTTTTTTTTATGTAGGCTAAACATCTCCAAGGTTCCTTCAACCTATCCACATGTACCATGACCTTGAAGTCCTCCTTTACCCTTAATGACCTACACCTTAATATATTATGGTCCCCCAACATCTTTCCTAAAATGTGGTTTCTAGAATGGAATACTCCAGATTTAACCCAACCTGGACCAAAAACAAGATTATTAAACTCCTTACTGCTGAGTGCTTATGCCTCTTTTAATGTAGCCTAAGATTATATTAACTTTCTTGTTTTCCATAACATACTGCAGATTCATTTAGTACATGTAATCTGTTCAAAACCTTGGATTTTTTTTTCAGAATTGCTGTCTAGCCTTACCTCTATCTTAAATTTACAATTTTCCCCCAAAAAACCTCTATAATTTTAATATTCATGAAATTATAATACTCATAAAAGATGAGACTTTCACTTCAGGAAACACACACCAACATGAACAAATGATCACAGTTAAGTATGGGAAAATGTCTCTACAGGATACATTTCTTGATGAATATTCATTTTGCTTCATGATTCACACTTTACTTGCTATTCTTAAATCTAGTTGAAATCAACTGGACACCCTTCTTCCCCTTCCTCAGGTTCAGTTTGTTGACTTAATTTTACCACTAAGCTTAATTTCTATGTTCAAATGTATAGTCAATGTCAGCAAAGTATATAAGGTTCATGCCTCTTTACTAGATGCTTTTAGCAAAGGACATTTGTAAGATTTACATTGAAACAGAAAATGATTTGGATAACTTCCACTATGTATTTCAAAAGTCTGAGATCTCTTTGCAGAGATCAGTAAAATTATTTGAGAATGGAGTTTAAAAACTACTTTAAAACAAAAATCTCACACATTTTAATGACTATTTTTAGTTTTTAGAAAGATATCACTAAGCTTCTTCAGAAATCTACTCTAGAAAACACTTGTGCCATGACCTGTAGACATGAACCAATGGTGGTTTTCAAAGCAGTTAAGTGCTTTTTAAATATATGAAATTTCAAGAGACACATTCAACTTGTGCATGGCAAAAGGAGGGAAATATCTGATTTAACTAAAAGCTAAGCTAGATTTGACATGAGGCTGATTTGTTCTGGATGATGCTGCTGCAGCTACAATTAGGCTAGAAAGAGGCACAGCAAGCAGAGATCTCTTTCCATAATGATGCCCACATCAGCTTTTCCAGCCTGATTTCATTTATTCAGGACCATCATCTTTTCTTTAGGTTAAGCCTAAATAAAATTCTAGATTTGCTTCAGCTTAATTTCTTCTTTGGGACTCAGATAGATCAAAATTACTCTGATTAGACTGAACCCTTGATTACTCGGTCCAAGAAGTTAAGATTTTCTTCAAGTGTTTCAAAAATAGTAGATGTTATTTTGTTCATTCTCTTAACTGTTCTTTAGTCTCACCAAAGCACCAAACTAGACTCAACATACCTATCCTGCCATCAGGCTAAATGAAGAGGTGGCGATGCTCCCAGTGAAACAGAAGTCTTAAAATGTGGGGAAGGACAAAAGGCAGATGAACAAAGCTCAGCTGCTCCGTGGTAACTACAAAAAACCCACCTCCTACCTGAACATGACTTTGTGCAATGAAATATATTTACCTAATATGTTTTATTAGATAATGCCTAAAACTTCTATCAAGTCAAGATCTTTTTGGATTAGATTCAATTATCCATTGTGTTAGCTATGTCTTCCACTTCTTGTCCACATCTGATAAGAATGCCAGTCATGCCTTTATCCAAGTAGCTCAAGGTCAATTAAAGATCCCTAAAAGGCATTCCATTATAGATCACCTTCCAAACTGATATAAAATCATTAATACTCTGAGCCTAGCCATTTAGCTACTTGTCAATCCACTTATGCTTCACCTAGTTCAATTTTTTGCCTTCTTTTCTAACAAAAATAATTTATAAATGCTTTGCCAAAAACTAAGTAATTCTACAGCATCTTAAGAAATCTACTTGTCTTAAGAGAAATAAGATTATTCTACAGCCAATCTTTGACAGATTTTCTTGGGAAAATTCCTCTTGAAGACAATGAGCTAATGAGAGAAAATTTGGATAAAATATCAGGGCTGAATTTAGTCTATATGAAATACCACCATTGGAAGAGAAGAAAAGCTATAGGTAATATAGCCAATAAAAATTATTCTTAAATGTGGTGTTCTTGTTCTTTAAAATATAAGATCGTTCTCTCGGGGAGCAGGTTTCTCGGGAAGGTTTTCTGGAGGCAGCCTTAGTATCAGTTTAGATCAATAATTACCCCAAATGCAGCCAGGTGATAAAAGTGCTTGGTTCCAAGAGCTCCCTCTGAATGTCTCCAAATCCAAAGGTTTGTCCTTCAGCCTCCAGCCAGCACAAAGGTGAATCTGTCTTGCCTCTGAGAGAGGGCTTGCAGGCTTCCTCCTAGAGTGCTCCTCTCTGACCCCAGTCAATGTTCCGAAGTAACTCTCTTCCAAGAGAGGGCTTCTGGCTGAACTCACTTGACACTCCCCTCTCAATCTAATTCAGCTGAACTCCCTCCGAGAGCCTCTGTCTGTTTCTTATAGATGAGAGAGTGGGATTGTGGGACATCTCCCAGCGTGCTCTCTGGGCCTAAGAGCTTCAAGGGAGGTATGAATTCGGATATCTCATACTAAACCCTGAAATCTCCCAAATGTGTGAACTCCAATGAGTAAAGGTGTGAACACAAGCATTGTATCAATTAGTTCTACTTAGTACCTTGGTTCAGGTTCTGGCCCAAAACATCTCCTTGTAAGATCACATCAATAATTTATCAACTTTAATGAGTTAGCAGTTTGTAAAGATTCCAACATTTTTGTGTTGACCTTTTCCTTTTACAGATAGATGTTCACTACCTATGCCTTTAAAATGTGTTTTCACATTTCTTCCTAGAATTTTGTGAAAAATCAAGCTTCGGGGTCTAATTTTCATTCAGTTCTCTTCCCTTAAATGGAAATTAGGTAATCTGCCCTCCCTAATCCTCTCCTATTCTCCAGAATCTTTATTAAAACGCTGTCAGCGAGTCTTCTCAATCATAGTTCACTTCCTATGGCACAGGATCTCTTTCATTTGGGTCAGGTCATTTGAACTCATCAAGAACAACCATATAATTTTGGGATCTTGCTACTTAAGTCCAACTCCCATTTCCTATTTTATTCGGTTCTATCTAGTCCAGTCTTTTGACAGAGAAAAAAGAAGCAAAATCGCTTAAGTTTTGTTTTAATGGTTGGTTATCTTTCTATCCATCTTGAACACCTGTACAGAAGTGTACAGGTAATATTTAGGCTCTGCTATGCTTTTATAATCATCCCACTATCTGTCATTGTTTCCAACTTGTATATGTCTGAATTGATTTAGTCAGAAAGTTCTCTATGCATTCACGTCAGTTTCTTTGATCTTGTTTTAGGATTATTCATGAGTTTTTAAAAATTTTATTCTTTTTTTAAAAAATAATTATAACTTTTTGACAGAATCCATGCCAGGGTAATTTTTTACGACATCCCTTGCACTCACTTCTGTTCCAATTTTTCCCTTCCCTCCCCCCTTCCCATGTCCTATACATGTATCCTAGATACAATATATGTGTGCAGAACCGAACAGTTTTCTTGTTGCACAGGGAGAATTGGATTCGAAAGGTAAAAATAACCTGAGAAGAAAAACAAAAATGCAAACAGTTTACATTCATTTCCCAGTGTTCTTTGGAGGTAGCTGCTTCTGTCCATCATTGATCAATTGAAATGGAGTTAGATCAAATTTTCTATTTTGTGATCAATAATGGTTTCTGGTTCATCTTTGGTCACAAATTTCTTCCTCCTCCACAAGTCTGAGAGATAAACTATCCTATGTTCCTCTAATTTATTTATAATCTCATTCTTTATGCCTAAATCATGGACCCATTTTGATCTTATCTTGGTATATAGTATTAAGTGTGGATCCATGCCTAATTTCTGCCATACTAATTTCCAGTTATCCCAGCAGTTTTTGTCAAATAATGAATTCAAAAATTTTATTCTTTTGAGTGTCCCATCCTTCCTATGCCAACTTTACCTATAAACTTTTAGCTTTCAGGATCTTATCCTTTCCTTTAACCCTTTACAAATCTGTTCCTCTTAATCTAGGATGCCTATGAGAAAATGCTCCATTTTTCTTCCTCCCACCAAACTCCAGATAAAGTGGTTACTTTTTCTTTTTTTCTTCATTTTTTGGTCTTTTATTTCTTGACAACCACCAGAAAAAAAAATCATTTAATGAAATAAAGGGTTTCTTTGTTCTTTTTTTCCTTTTTTTTTTTATAACACTTGAAAGTATAAAATGCTACATTTCCAAATATATATATTTTTTTCTGCACCAGCATCCTTGTATAGTAAGTATCTACTTTTCTTGTTCATTTGTTTTAATGCACTACACTTTATCTACAATTTCATTACATGTTTACAGCAAATAGGCAAGCATGGCTTTTACATCCTTAATGATTTTTCTATACAGGGAGATTTAAAAAAATATTTGAACAGTTTGCCCAGTAATGTGACATATAATGCATGTATCTTGTTCTCATATAATCTTTTAAGGAGGTGTAAAACACAAGCTTGATAATTTTAACTCAGATTTTTTTTTCTTTTTAAAAAAATAGTGTTGCAGTTTTGTTCTTTGCATTAGTTTTCAAAATTCCTTGTTAATTTTTCTTTCATGGCACACTTTCTTTGACTAAATCAAATATGGCAGGCAATATAAAAAAGGCTGCAACTTCTGCCCTTTGAGGGCACTGTAGTGACTAAACAGCATGTCAAATTTTGAATACTTTTTGAAATCACTTCACCAATGACATCTCTGACCAAAGGTTCATGCATGATGCATCATCGCACAGTACATTCAGAGGGAGAGAGAGAGAGAGAGAGAGAGCTTTGACTTCACTATGAGAAGAAAAAAATTCCTAGAAATCTCTCACAGTAACTGCCTCTGTCATCAGGTAGTTAAGGGCCATTCATCTCCATTTCTTAAGAAAGGCCTTCTTACTGTTCGTTTAGGGTGGAATGCAAAAGGATGATCAGTGATGAAGGATGGATTGGACTTTTTTGCTTTATTACTATTCAGTGCAGGCTCTAGAACCACTTTCACCCAAACAGGGGGGAAAAAAAGCGGGTAGCATTCCAATCCATCCCTCAGACCACAAGATGGTCTAATAGTTTGAATATGTAGGATTCTATCGAAACATCAAAGGGCTACCCAGATAGCAACTCCAAATTTTGGTTCCTTCTGGGGGAAGTTTATGTATAACTCAAAAATTGCCTGGATTTTAGGTATCTGTTTCTGGGTTCCTATGAGACCTTTTTTTGAATTTTCTATGGACACAAGACTGAACTTGATTTGCATTTGCTATACTGAGTGATTCTGTGGGAGCTGCAGGGTTCTTTTTTTTTACTTTTGGAGAAATGTGAACATGAGCTACAGCCAATCTTTATTTACAGATTTTCTTGGAGTAATTCCTCTGGAAAACAATGAGCTAATGAGAGAAAATTTGGATTAAATTATCAGGAGTAAATTTAGTCCATATGAACACCACATTGTAAGAAACGAAAAGCTATAGGTAACATAGCCAATAAATATCAATTTGACCAGGTCTTGAAAAGTTTTGTAACCTCTCAGATAAAAACATCATCCTTCTTTAGTATTGCAGTCAGATCAACAATGATCTCTCTCAGGTGGGAGATACCAGATGACACTATTCATTTTTTCAGACACTGAATGATTTTTCACCTGAACACCTGTACATGTATGTTATTTTTTTTAAGAAGAGAAGCAGCTTCTTGCTTTTCCAAATATCCAGGGATCTTTTTTTGCTCCTTGTTTTTTTTTTTTTTTTTTTTTTTTTTTTTATAGGAAAAAGCCTTGTTTCTGCTTTCTTTTCCCTCCCTATTCTTCTCTAACCTTCTAACACAGATCAATATTCCAGTCTGGAATATTTCATTCTCCTAAGTAAACTAGAGCGTACTTTCCAACTTAGGAAAGAGGACTTTGAGAACTGATAATGGTTATTTAATTATAGCAGAATAAAAATGACTCCTTCACTTTATGCATTTCATTGCAAAATTATGCTCATCAATCATTCTTACTATAATTTTGATTTCCAAGTCTCCCTCTCTTAAGACTTTTTTTTCTGACAGAAAGTCCAACCACAATGGATGACAAAAAACTTCAAATAATGCAGGCAATACATAAATACATGGAGAAATAAGGATTTCAAATAATGAGAAGTCACATTTGGAAAAAAATATGATTAATATCCTACCACCTTTTCAGCACTCCTGATCCCATGTAAGCACATCTCATTGTATTTAACAGATGTATCTCAGAAAAGCAAAAAGAATTTTTTTTTTTAACAAAAGCAGGATATCTGGCTGTTACAAAGAAACCCATGTTGAAGCTTTTTGTGAAACAATTATTTATGACCTTTACCTTAGACCTCATGCAGCATTAACACAATTATTATATAATGTTGTTTATTATACTTATCTATGTCCCATTCTCCATCTAAACATTGAGTTCCCTGATGACAGGGACCATGTCATATCTGACTTTTGGTACTTAAGTTTGTTGAATGAATAATCATTGTTGTTTATTGGTTTTCTTAAAGTTGCAAATATTTGTACTTCTCTGACAAAAATGGTAAGAGCAGAGATTTTTACTCCATGACTTTTATTGTTGTAACATAGCTACATCAGGTGAAAAACACTCTCTACTGTCACCAATATGTGACCTAAGAAGGGGGACCTGAACATTTAAAGTGTACAAAACAAAAGTTAGGTTTTAAAAAACATTTTTCTTCCTCAAAAAACAAAAATTAGAATGTGCCATAAGTATTACAGAACTCAGATTTCCCTTCATGACAACCTGTGCTTCAGAGGCCTTGTATCTTGAATAAGCCTTTAAACTGCTCAAACAACAGAAAAATATAACCATTTTCAGAACAGCACATATAACATTAGCTACTCTTGTCACCTCATACTACCTGTATTATTACCAGCAGAGTAAAAAGGAAATGTGAGCTCTTTTTTATAAGTACTTCTTCTTTAAAGAAATCTTCCCTCTGAACAACTCTGGCAAAAATATTATTTTCTACACTGATTTTTCATTTTTTTTTAATGGAAAGGCTGGATTTCCCATCCTCCCACTTAAAAAGCTCTACCCTCTCCTATTCCCACCCCCAGACCCCCTTACAAGCTACTGAAGTCCTTGGATCATCCTCTTTCCAATGCATAGACAGCAGGCCCATTGGCTACAATTCTTGATAAAAGAAAAGTACAAAGAACTTAAACCCACTTTTACATAACTTCCTTTATGCTGAATCTTGATTATGATTCGATGAAATATCTTAGGTACTTAATACAATCAGTTTATGAAGCTGATAGAGAAATGTATATTTTCCTCTTCCACTCTCCCTGTCAGATTGTTCCATGATCAGCTTTGGATCTACCTAAAAAAATAAAAGCACAATAGGAAGGAAATTACTTATTACTGCTGGTATTATAACTGGTGATTCTAAAATCATGAATGTATCCTTGTTTCTTAAGCTAGGAAAAAAATATTCCTTGCCATTAAAAATATTTCTTTAAAATTAAGTACTGCTTTTCTATTCTAAAACATGTCACCGTCATCTTATAATAACCTAAGTTCTCTTTTTCTCAGGTTTTACCTTCAGAACAGTGTCCTGACATGAGTACAAACCTATTTATTGAGCATTGAGAACTCTTTAAAAGAAAGTCTCCTTATAAAAAGATGAAGGATAAAAAAATGGCTGCACAACATCAACACTTGGAAATAATCTGAAGGACAGTTTTCTGACTAAGCTGAAAACAAGAGCTAGAATTAATACTTTAGCTGAGTTTCTCCCAATAAAGAAAAAGGATTGTTTACATTATACTTTCTATGCCTTGTATTTTCACCTAAGGTTCACAAAAATGAACTCTGCTACAGAATGAAAAATGACAACTATGCTTCTCAAGTTTCCTTATCTTTCAAGTGAGGGTATGAGGTTTAGATAATTCCTAAGGTCCCATCTAATTTTAAGATTTTATTGCTCTTAATATGTAAAGTGACAAGCTACTACAGAACATATTATGAAATAATCAAGGTAACAGGGCCAAATCAGGCCTCCAATTCCTTCTCTCTTCCCAAGTTCCTTTTCCTCACAAATGTCTCCTTCCGTCTCTAGACACCAGTCTAGAACTTAAACTTAACTTAAACTAACTTCTTGTACTTTAACAAACTGGGCTCATCCCAAAAAAAAAATTTTTGGGGATTTAAAATCAAGGAAATCTTAGGCTCAGAGGGAAGACTAAAAAAAAGAACATTAATTTGATAGTCACTGGTGACTAGTAATAGGGCATCTGACTAATGGAGTAAAGCGTTGCAGAAGCAGAGATCATGAATGTCTTCATTTGGCAGTAAAAGGAAGACCACTAATCAGGGTACTGAGGAAACAAAGATGAAAATGATTACTTTACCTTACACTCCCACAACCTATCTCCACGCTTACTTTCTCCTACCTTAATCAATGATATAGTGCTAACTCAGCACACCTAACATAATGTTTCATTTGTTTAACACTTTAGACACTTACCTGATTCCAATCATATGTTTTTTCATACCATGTGGGAACAATTATTTCTCTTGGTTTCAATTTGCAGAACAGACTGAAAATTAAAAAAATAAAAATTACCCAAGATTAACAAGCTCTGTAAAAACCAAACATTTAAAAGAATGCGTTCTAGTCCTCTAAAATGAACCATGTCCATTTTAAATTATCTATTAATCACTTGAGGTTCTCAAAGAATACTTTAGGAGTACAAGCTTGTGGTAAATCTTACCTAATGAGAAAGACATAGATGCATTCTGGGCCCATCATTGGAAATCTAGCTTAACAGTTGAAAAAGGCTAATTTGCTGAAATGTGGGCTACTAGGGAATAAACTTTTTTGTCCACAGAAGTTCATGAACCTTTCTACTAATCTGTGTTAGAATTTCCGTTGCTAAACTGAGGTGGCATCCACACAATTTAAGTCATACTTTTGTTTTGTTTTTCGTAATATTGAAGAACATAAATAAAAATGTGCTTTGCACATCTACTCAATTACTTACAACCATGTATTTTAATCAATCATTTCTGAACAGATTTTGCAAATACATACTTTTTAGCTTAAATAGCAATAAGGTATTATAATTAGCTTGAAAATTGATACACACACATATATGTATGTATGCAAAGAGGCAGGCAGAGAGAGAGACAGACAGAGACACATATACATTCATACACATACATATACAGGAGTCCTAAATAGTTTGAGATAATCCATACTTTAAAATAAAAAAAAAAGCCACTCCAGAACTGGGCAGTAAGATTGAGATAGTCACTTTATTAGCAGATCTTTATATCATCACAAGGGCATTCAATCAGTACTGAATTTCCTCAACAATAGTCCAGTAAATGTTAACTGGCCTTGCTGAAGTACTGATCTATTCAAGCTATGAAGAGAATGAAAAAGCAATACCCTTCACTTCACAGATGGTATTGGGAATATCATGCCTTTCTATATAATCCAATAAGGACTTTTTTTTTTAAATTAAAGCTTTTTGTTTTCAAAATATATGTATGGATAATTTTCAACATTCACCCTTGTAAAACCTTGTGTTCCAAATTTTTCTCCTCCCTGACAAATGTATTTTAAGTAGCCATAATATTTTCATATATCCTTCTATGAACATTATAAAAATGAATTTAAAAGATATATATCTATGGTTAAATATCTATATGGAACTTCAACATTTCAGTTCCAAATTTTGTCTTAACTAGCTTTTTTTTTTTTTTTTTTGCTGAAGCAAGTGAAGTTAAGTGACTTGCCCAAGGTCACATTGCTAGGAAGTGTTAAGTGTCTAAGGACAGATCTGAACTCAGGTCTTCCTGACTTCAGGGCTGGTGCTCTATCCACTACACCAACTACCTGCCCTTCTTACCTAGCTTTTTAAAAAATTATTATTCTTATTATTATAGCCTTTTATTTACAAGATATATGCATGGGTAATTTTTCACTATTGACAATTGCAAAACTTTTTGTTCCAATTTTTCCCCTCCTTCCCCCCACTCCCTCCCCTAGATAGCAGGTTGACCAATACACGTTAAATATGTTCTTAACTAGCTTTTGAAAGAAATTTTTGTTGTTTAATTGAGAATCTGCTAGGAAACAAAACAGCTATGCAAGTTCTAAAAGATGAGCTAACAGATGATACTCAACATAGGAAAAAGGGAAATATAAGAACGTAAAGAAAACAATCAGTAAGTATGATATCAAATATCATAACAAAACTCACCCTAAAAGTTTCTGACGAGCATTATCCTGTAGCTGTGCAATTCTTTCAGGCCCAAGATACATACATCCATTTGGTCCATCACAAACTATCTTGTTAATAGCTGCCCGAAGAATGTTAATCTGTACATAAATATTAACACAAAAGAATATCATGATTATACTATCTTTGCCAAGTTACACCTGAAACTGAAATTGCCCTTCATTCCTCCTTGAGATTGTGCTCCTTTTCTACTATAATTCTATATTGTTGGACTCCCTTATACTCTGTATAAAGGATTCCAATATGATGTTTGGAGTCATGCTTACTAGTTGACACTGGAGGCGACAAAACAAATCGCAGTGCCTTTAGTTTGATTTCTCTGTCTAGCCAACTTACAAAAATAAATAGAAACACCATATTTTCTAGATTTGTATTCAGATCATCCCTAGATGAGATATAATAAAAATTTACTTTATTATAGCTGGGTCTATTCCACCTCCACTCCCCACCCCTAGATTCTGCTCTGGCCCTATTCTATAATTTCTCTAAATAAGCTTCTTCATGACCCAATCGGCTCCCATGTTTTCAATTATCATCTCTACACAAATGACTCTCAGATCTATTTATCCAACCTTTACACTTTGCTCCTGAACTCTAGCTTCATAGCTCCAATTGCCTGGTGAAATCTCAAAATGTGTATCCTATAAATGTTTTAAACTAAGCCTCAATGTTCCTCTAAAACCTTCTATTCTTAACTTTTCTATTACTATATCAAGGATACTAGCATTCTCCTAATCATACAGGCTTACAACCTAGTTACCATCTTACTCCTCACTCTAACCCTTCCACATCCAGTCTGTTGCTAATTCCTACTGCTTCTGCTTCTGCAGTATCTTTCCTTGACACTCTCTCTTCTGGCACTGGCCATCACTAGCTAACAATACTAGTAATACAGCCATAACTTTCTGTTTGGTTTCCCCATCTCAATTCTCTCCCTACTCCAGTCCATCCTTCTCTCAGCTATCAAACTAACCACTCGTTATTTAATTAATGTCCATGGCAATTATGTCTGAGATCAAACATACATTCCTCTGGCTTTTAAAGCTGATAATAAGGTTGCCTGCCCTACCTTTTAAGTCTTCTCATGCTTAGTCCCTTGCCTACAGCTCCAGTGAGGCACTGGCCCTCCTGCTGCTCTGTGCACATGACATTCTTTCTCCAGAGACGCCATACTTTTTCACTTGCTGTTGCCTATTCCCAAAATTGTCCTGTAAATAACCTATATGTATACAGTTTTTTCTTTATTGTCTCCTCATTATATCATGAGCTACTTGGGGGCAGGGACTGTTTTTGCCTTTTTTTGGTACCCTCAGTATGGTGGCTGGCGTACACTAGTACTTAATAAATGCTTGCTGGCCGACAAGATTCATGTTCCTCATTGCAAATTTAGGAGTTTGGACTAAATGATCTCTACACCTAAATCCAATAATTTCTGTGTATAGGGTGGAAACTTCAGGGTACAATAAATGCTTTATCCTTTAGTTGGGAAAATAAAAAGAACAAAGAAGAATAAATAAAGACAAAGCAACTGAAAAAGGACAAAATCCATTATCATGCTCAGCGATTAGTAATAATGGGACACTGCATTTGGAATCAACAGTATCTGGGGTGGCTAAATATGGTGGTAAGGCATATCTGTAATCCCTGCTTCTAATAGATTGAGGGGTTGCTTGAAGCTGAGAGCTGTGGTTTGCAATAAGACAGAACTGATGAAATTTCTATCCTAATTTCAACACCAAATAAGGTAAACTCCTGAGACAAGGGAACTGGGGAAGACCTAAGCTTAAAGAGGTCTGAACCAGCTAAAGTCAGAAAGATCAGTTAGTCAAAGCTTCTGTGCATTGGCACAGGTCATGAGATTTGTCCACAAATGTTTACTGTATTTCCAGTCTAAGTGAGATAGGGAACTTGGTATCCAAAAAGGCATGAGGATAGGGGCATTAAAAATATGTGGGTCAAAAACATGGCTCTTTTACACCTGTGACCTTGGGAAAATCACTCTCTGGGCCTTGGTTTCCACATAAGGACCTGCCAAACTGTTCTTTCTCTTCCTCACAGATGACACTCTTCTCCATGCCTTTACCTTGGAATACCCTTCTCTCCTACTTTATCTCATAGAATCCCTCATTTTCTTCAAGATTTTGCTCAAGCAAAACCTTCTGTACAAAAAACTGCTCCCCCAAATGTCTTGTATGTCTGCACAACACACACACACACGTTGGTATCGCTGATAGAATGTAACTCTTACATCTTTGTATCTCTAGCTCCTACTCTAATACCTGATTCACAGTAGGTACATTATGAATGCTTGTAGTGGATTGAATCTCAGTTTTTTTACATGTAAAAAAATGATTATCATCTCTATGATCTTACCTCAACAATGTCTTCCACATTTAACTGGACGTCAAATGCCAACTCAATGTCATGCTCTGGCAGTATTGGTGTTCCAGTACTTGGATTCCACCCCAAACCACAAAGAGCACCAGTATAACATTTTCCACTCTGATCAACCCTAAAGAACACACAGTAATTTTAATATTAGGTACAATCTGACAGGAAACTGAAAAAATAAAGTGCTATTTTTACTCTAAAATACTGCACATTCCTATTTCTTCTTATGAACAGCAATAAACCACTACTTTATAATTCTAGTATAGAAATTTAAGCCTATAGTGCATAAAAATCAACAAAACTTAAGAGAGATCACTAATAATAAAGCAGAACATTATGAGAAAGCTGTGAAATGACTGACATAGGAGACTTAAAACTTGTGAGTAGTTCTCAAATTTTGGGTTTTATACATGAATGCAGTACTTGTAACAATATATGCATCACTTTATATCAAGAACCTGGCCTTTTTAAAGCAGTTATTTGCTCTTTTACTTCTGAATATCATTTAAACAAAACTTAAGTTAATATCTTTGGGAATTCAGTTCAATTATTCTTTATTAAGCTACCTTTGTTGAACATTCTTTGCCAAAAGCCAGATACAAAATTTATATAAGCACTAGTCAATGACCACATCAAATTACAAGATAGCATGAACATTAACATAGAAAAACAAAAATGCTATTCTTAATAAAGGAAGTACTACAAGAGAATGGAGGTAAGACTAAAAAGTATTTCTATGAGAAAAGGAAAGTATAGTTTGACTGCAATGTAGAATACATGAGATTTGTCTCTAAAAGTAAGGTCATATTAGAACATGGGATATATTGCATATGAGCCTATAAAGCTTAAACTTTATTTACTAGCCAATACAAAGCTACAAAAATGTTTTGATCAGTAGTGGAATGATCATACCTATGCACTAAAAAAGGTTAGTCTGCCAAAGCTACAAAGACTAAAATAAATCAGGTAAGAATTGAATCAAACAACTTGTTTAGAGACTACTATCTTAGTCCACCATCAATTGATTAATAAAAGTTTTGGGTTAAGATGATAATGAGAAAAGAAATAGAGAGCAGCAGACAGGTGGTTGCTATATGATATAAAGTTATAATAAATAAGATTTTGTAATATAGTTATGGTACTAGAATGAAAAGAGTCCTGAATTTAGAGTCTGCACACCTGGGATTATGTTCCAACTCTGATATTTACTATAGGTGAGACCCTAGAGATTCACTTCATCTCTCTAAGTTCTCTATTACCCCACCTATAAAATGAAGGAGTTGGATTAGCTGACTTCGAAGGCTCCTTCCTATTCTAATATCTATGGTCCTGATTCAAATTTCTAAAACAGGAGAAAAACATATAGTCATGCCATTAAAAGCAGTAATAAAAAAAAAATCACAAAAAAGAACAAATAAAATCTAAGTTATAAGGCTTGAAAATTAGCAAACATAGAATAATATTCCTTTTAATGAAAATTTGCCATACTTTAAGATTAAGGAGTGCTATATACCTATACCTACAAAAATCATCTAAATTTTAACAAAAAAAATTGATAAAGACATTCAAGTAATTTTTGAAAAAGATGGAGAAAAGTGAGGTTAGGTGACAGTCCCATTAGGTAGACTTGAAACTGGTGAATGGCTGGTCCCTGAGAGTAGTTATTACTGTTTTAATGCCAATTCTGAAGGTAATCTCTAATACTGTGCCTACCAGGATCTGTGTTTGACCTTATATTATTCAATATTTTCATCAGTAACTTAGATAATGAGATAAACTATTGAGTTAATATACTAAATGAGAAATTCAGGATTCAAAAAGACAGACTAGAACAATGGGTCAAACAAAGAAAGATAAAACTGGCTCAAAAATTAATTTGACAAGATACAAGATGGGAGAAGTACAACTAACTACAATAGTCCAACTGGGGAATACTTTTTTTTTTTTTAATTCAGCATTAGTAAATAATGTTTTGTGTAATCCATGAAAGCTCACATATTATTAGGCTGTCAATAAAACAGGCCTTCAGGCCTATGAAAATGATAGTTCTGCAGAACTCTGCCCTAAGGCACTATATTATGAGTATCGTATTCCAATTTGGGCACTACATTTTAGAATGGAAAAGACAGAGAACATACAGAGGAATGCAACCAGGATGGTATAAGGTTTTTAAGTTCTAACATGTAAAGACTAGTTGAAAGAACAGGAGACATTTAGTAAGAAGATAACAAAGTAATCCCTTCTTTTCCTTCCCTGCCAACCACCATGCTCATCCAATACTAAGTATACATCTTGCATAATTAACTCCTTTATAAAGAATATTTAGGGAGGTAAGAGTAGGCAAAGTTCAGTTAGAATCTGGAAGTACTGCTAGAAATACACTTCTATAGATTCTTTACAACTTCAGAAATGAATTTTCATTTAAATAGTCCACACTTCATGAAGTAGAAATGTTCCCCCCCTCATCACTATGCATGTGCACAACTAGATAATCACCTTTTAAAGACGTTTACTAAAGCAGATGTATCTACCTCATATAGGACTCTGTCATACATCCAATGTTCCTTTCCAATTCCAACACTTTATGAGTCAAATTTTTAGAAGTAGGTTTCTTATATACATCATGCTCCATTTCATCTTCTTGTATTTTCTCAACACTTCTTAAATAGGTTATGAACCACCACAGTCCTGTCTTCTATTACCACAGATGAGGCCTTTGTTCTAGTGCAGACTCAAATTCACAAATAAGCTCGAGGCTTGGCTTTTAGCAGTATAAGGAGAACTACTTTGGACTTGGGTATAAGTCTTTATGTGTTTTTATCAAGTTTAAATTATATTGTCTCACATGCAATATTTAGTCCTCCTGAGGGGTTTACATGAGAGTAAAGGGATAACAGAAACATGAGCCAAATTCTCGTGAGGTTAGGGAAACTGGGGAGGAGGAGAAAATCAATGAGTTACTTTTACTGTAAGTCTTCCAAATTCATATAAGCCAAGATGATGGATCTGAGCCATCCCTTCAGAGATACTTATAGGCCAACAATTGTTAGTTATGCATACATACCTCAGTTCCATAACTGGAGCAAACAACATGCTAAGTAATGCTGGCAGTCCCGGAATATGAGGCATGAGAGATGTTTCTCTCAGCAGCATAGTAGATCCTATAACAAAGATAATAACATCAAGGAGTTAGAAGAAAATTTATGAAATTAGTAGTGTTTTTGTATGAAAAAAAAAAAAGCAGTGGACAGAGTTAAATCAGAGCTAAATTTGCTACATGTTCCTGTCTTATACTGAACAAAACTTGAAAAAGCTATTTGGCACAGATATTCATTGTTCATAGGATAATTGTATACAGTAGCTAATGATAAGCAGATAAAAGATATAAAAGAACTAGGCAGAACTATTGAAATTACCAGTTGCATTTACTGAAAGAGAAGCAGCAACCAACATGCGCTGGTGGAGATCTTCAGGGGTATCACTGATAATAACAGAGTTGATACTCTCTTTTTCAATCCATACACATCTAAAATAAATAATGAATACTAATAAATTTCATTTAGTTCACAAATTATATCTAAGAGAAATATTAACAAACATCTTGAAAAGACACACACACACATATAGAAATGCAGTATTTTAGAAGTCATATTGCATCTAAACTAATCATTTTTCACGAGCTATTATGTGTATCCAACAGAACATATGAGATCAGCCCAGTGAGATCTCCTACAATAATCAGAAAGGTGACCACACCTAGGGCATGAGAGCTTTGAATAAACTACCTCTGCCAGGATTAGGTAATGATTAGAAAAGAGAAGTGTGTCTTTCTTTCTTTCTTTCTTTTTTTTAATGAAGTTAGTTTATCTAAGGTTCTTTTTCTTTTTTTTATTATATGATAATGAAATCAGGCTTAAAACTGTTTCCTAAATCATACTTTTTTTTTTTAAAATCTACTTTTTAACATATATTGCGCTTTATTAATCATGTTGGGAGAGTAAAATCAGAGCAAAAGGAAAAACTATGGGAGAGAGAAAAAAAGCAGCAAAAAGAAGTTATTTGTTGATTAATATTCAGTCTTCTTAGTTATTTTTCTGGATACAGGTGGCATTTTCTGTCCAAAGTCTGTTGGGATTGTTTTGTGTCACTGAACCACTGAGAAGAACCACGCCTTTCATAGTTGATCATTGCACATTCTTGCTTTTATTGTGTACAATGTATTCCTGGTTCTGCTTGTTTTGCTCAGCATTAGCTCATGTAAATCTTTCCAGCCTTTCAAAAATCAGCTTGTTCATTTTTTTTATAGAACAATATTCCATTACCTTCATATACCACAACTTATTCAGCCATTCCTCAATTGATGGGCATCTACTCATTTTCCAATTCTTTGCTACTACAAAAAGAGCTGTTACAAACATTTTTGCACCTTGTCTATGATTTCCTTGGGATACAGACCCAGTAATTGCACTATTGGGTCAAAGGGTTATGCATAGTTTTAAAGCCTTCTGGATATAGATCCAGATTGCTTGGATCCTTTTTACAACTCTACCAACAATGCATTAGTGTCCCAGTTTTCCCATATCCCTTTCAACATTTATCATTATCTTTTCCTGTCATCTCAGCCAATCTGAAAAGTGTCAATGAGGTGATATCTCAGAGTTGTTTTAATTTGCATTTCTCTAATCAATAGTGATTTAGAGCATTATTTCATATAACTATAGATGGCTTTAATTTTATAATCTGAAAATTATTTGTATCCTTTGACCATTTATCATTTGGGAGAAGTATTTCTGATTATTTAGTTGAAGTTTGGTAGCACAGACCAGATGGAAAGAATAGCCCTTAAAGAGTTTGAAGGGTCTTAGAAACATGATTCTCCAAGAGCAAGTTATCATTCTATTTAATGGTTATCTAAAACTGTTCAACTCTGGTCATGAAATATTCAAAAGCCATTTAAATGTTCAAGATTAGGACTTCAAAATGTCTTGTATGAAGACATATCCAAGGACATGTGGAGACATCTGTTAGTTTGGACATTCTTAACCTGAGTACAATAACTGCTGGATTAGAGAATAATTATAAATTAATGAAATTGTATTTAGCAGTCTTGAGCCTACAATTTAGAATAAAGATTTTTTTCCTATACCACTGATGCCTACCCTCTTGTATAATTTTCTCTTATGTCATTTCATAATTTCACCACAAAAAAATCTATTGAAACAGCACACTATCTCAATGTTGTTAAAAATTCCTGGACACAATTAAGTCAAGACCTTACATAAAATACCAAAATAAATTCCAAAGAGTTATATAAAAGAATACAAATTAAAGATAAAAGTACCCAAAAAAAAGTGCAATTATAATTATTTAGTTAAAACTTTAAATGGCACAGAACTCAAATAAAAACAGTGGATAACACGGATACTAATTTTTTGTTAAAATCAATGCATGGAGTGTTACTTCTGGGCTTATATCCCAAAGAAATACTAAAGAAGGGAAAGGGACCTGTATGTGCCAAAATGTTTGTGGCAGCCCTGTTTGTAATGGCTGGAAACTGGAAATTGAATGGATATCCATCAACTGGAGAATGGCTAGGTAAATTGTGGTATATGAAGGTTATGGAATATTATTGTTCTGTAAGAAATGACCAGCAAGATGAATACAGAGAGGCTTGTAGAGACTTACATGATGATGCTAAGTGAAATGAGCAAAACCAGGAGATCATTATGCACTTCAACAGCGATACTGTATGAGAATGTATTCTGATGGAAGTGGATTTCTTTGACAAAGAGACCTAACTCCATTTCAATTGATAAATGATGGACAGAAGCAGCTACACCCAAAGAAAGAACACTGGGAAATGAATGTAAACTATTTGCATTTTTGTTTTTCTTCCCGGGTTATTTTTACCTTCTGAATCCAATTCTCCCTGTGCAACAAGAGAACTGTTCGGTTCTGCACACATATATTATATCTAGGATATACTGTAATCTATTTAACATGTATAAGACTGCTTGCCATCTAGGGGAAGGGGTGGAGGGAGGGAGAGGAAAAATCGGAACAGAAGCGAGTGCAAGGGATAATGTTGTAAAAAAAAAATTGCCCTGGCATGGGTTCTGTCAATAAAAAGTTATTATAAAATAAAATAAAATTTAAAAAAATAAAAAATAAAAAAATAAAATCAACGCATGGGTCTGACTAAGATGACTACAATGGATAAAGGCAAGTAGCTCAGCTTCTCCAAATCTATTTGGGGAAAAAGCTATAAACTTTAGTGGACCAAAAAATTATTTTTAAAACATCTAATTCAAAAAGGCCTACAAGTAAGATGGCAGAGTAGCAGTATAACTCGGCTTCTCCAACATACTTCCTACAGAAATCACAAAACTATACCAGATAAAATCTTGACTGGGAAATTAAGAGAAAAAATTCAAAGATCAAGTTAGTTTAGGGAGATAGAACACAGGGGACGGATACTGGGGACAGGATCTAATCAGGAGTGCACCAAACTGAGCATTTCAACACCAAATGATTGGAAGAAGAGACTTTTCCTGGACAAGATAAGATCTAGACTCATACAGGATCTATAAAGAGGTACAAACTAGGAACTTTGTTGCTTACATCCTCCAAATCTGCTTCTTGGGTGATGGTTTCTATGTAGAAAGAGGTTCTAATACTGATTCCTAATTCTGATTAGGCAGTCCAGAAACAAAAATCAGCTATGTGGCTCTAACCCTAGGAGCAGAACAGGATCTTAGTTCTAGCTTCCAAACCAGACTGAAAACTACAATGGAATAGCCAGAGCAGGAATCGTAGCTCAAAGGATGTTCTATCATTCTGAACCTATAAAGCTTTCCAATTATCTAAAAGTCCAACAGCAATACATTAGGACTTCCAAGAAGAGACAAATCTACAGGATAGCTGCTCATACCAAAATCTACATCAGGAATTTGTAGAACTCAGATTAGAAGAGTAACAATCAGACTGTGTTCTGGAACACAACATTTGGGGAGCATCAGTCTGAGCTATTCCTGAGATTCCAGAATAAATAAACAAATTCTCAAAGAAAACAGCAAAAGGACCCAAAACAAAATATCAGTTCAGATATCTATGACATTCTTCCTCTACACCTGTCCCCGCCACTAGAGGTATACAGAAGTCAAGAATTAGAGTAGATGGATAAGCAAAAAAAAAATTTGTTTTAATATTTTTTTTAACTGAGGCAATTGGGATTAAGTGACTTGCCCAGGGTCACATAGCTAAGACGTGTTAAGTATCTGAGATCAAATCTGACTGAACTTGGGTCCTCCTGACTTCAGGACTGGTGCTCTATCCACTGTGCCATTTAGCTGCCCTGATAAGCAATTTTTAAAAAAAGAATAGCAAGTATACTCAAAGATAGCAAGTATACTCAAAGATAGACAGTATACTCAAAACAAATCCAGAAAAGAGAATGACTCCAAAATATCTAAAGGCCAAGCTTTTTAAAGAAAAGTGCAACTTGGACAAATATCTAATCTGAATTCTTGGAAAAGAGGAACTTAAAAAAGAACTTAAAATCATTTAAAAAAATGAGCACCAGAAGGAAAAAAGTCAAAGACATAAGAGCTGTGAAACAAAGATTTGGAAAGAGAATAAACACCTTAGAAGAAGAGGCATAAAAACATTGTCCAAGGGAGAGAAACGCCTCTAAAATTTAGAATGGACTTTATCAGCAACATTAAAAAATCATTTCAAAACAAGACAAAAATTTAAGGTATCTCTCATAGCAAAAACAAATGACTTAGAAAAAAGATTAAAGAGAAATAATTAAAGCATCACTAGGCTACCTGTTATGGCAAAACAGACCTGAAAAAAGAAAATGATAATTGCTGGAGAAGCTATGGGAAAACAGATACACTGTACACTCCTGGTAGAACTATAGGAACTGTGAAGTGGTTTAGTAATTTGGGGAAGCAACTTGGAACTATGCCCCAAAAGCTATTAAACTGGGCAAGCTCTTTGATCTAGTAATGTTACTAGTCCTATATACAATGCAATCAAAGAAAAAAGAAAAGTCTGCCTGTGTCTATGTGTGTGCACATGGGAAAACTTGTCTGAATTGATAAAAAGCAAAGAGATCAAAACCAGAATAACAATTTATATAACAATATTGTAAAGACAATTTTGAAAAAATTTGGAAACTCTGATCAACGTAACAATCAAGATTCATGTAATTTCAGAGGATTCAACATGAAACATATGACCCATCTGCTGATAGAGAGATGATGAACTCAGAGTTACAGATTGAGAAATTTTTTTTTTTTTTGGACATAGTCAATGTGAGAATATTTTTAATTTGTTTGACTGTGTGTTTGTAATAGGGATTTTTGTTTTTCTTGATTTCCCAACTAGGAGTAGGAGGTAAGTGGGGAGGGAGAAAAGCAAATGTAAAAATAAAATGAAATTTAATTAGGAAAGTAACCCCCCCCCAAAAAAAAAATAACTAAGTGATGAAATACACTCATTAACTTTTTCCACACTAGACTGCAGTCAGCCCACAATCAACAGTAAAGGGACCACCCTTTATTTACTAATAATAAAGCAAATCCCAGGGTTAGCACAAACAGACAAAGCAACTGTCTCCCAACAAAACTAAAGAAAAGATATATGGAACCTGATCTTGATAACTGAGGTAGAAACTTTCAGGGCTCTCCTGAGAATCTCCCAATGTAGTTTGTAACTCAGTCAAGAACATGAAATTGAGAACTGGGTTATGATCAGTGTGGGCATATTAGTTTAGCAATGGAAATTTTAGGCCAGGTTTCATGAGAGGCCCTAAAAAGACAGTATTCTGAACCTCAAAGATTCAAGCATGCTTAAACCAGCACAGGCATCCAAATGATCCAGGTTAAGACTAAGTAAGGGCAGACCATTACACCCCAAAAAAGTACAACAGAAAAGAGAATCTGACCTTGGCACAAAAGATAAGATCAAACAGAATAAAATACAGCCCACTATAAAAATCATAATAGATCCCCAAATGCCCAGAAAGTCAAACCAGGAAAAACAGAATCTATTAATCACCTCCTGAAATTTCACAAAGTTTAAATTCATACCAAATGATAGTACAACACAAAAGATTTGGTGATTTTTCCTATACATGAAAGGAACATTCTAGAATATTCCAAAGGGCAAAAGACATATTTTTTTGTTTGCTTTTTTAGGCAAAGCAACTGGGGTTAAGTGACTTGCCCAAGGTCACATAGCTAGTAAATATTAAGTGTCTGAGATTGAATTTGAACTCAGATCCTCCTGACTTCAAGGCTGTCCTCAAGACAAGGGCTTCTAATCAAGAATAGTTTACCTTGAAAAGTTGAGTGTCATTCCAAAGGGGGCTAAAAATGAACCTTTAATGGAAGAGAGGATTTTCAAGCATTCCCAATGAAAAGAACATCATTGAGTAGAAACTTTGAAATGTAAACTCAAGTGAAACCTAGAAAATTAAATTTAAATTAGAGAAACTGGGATAGGTTAGATTATAGATAACATTTTAATAGAGGATAAAGAAATAATGATCCCCCTTAGAACTTTAAAGTCTTCAAATTGCCCTGAAGAAGTTACAAAAGGAAAAAAAGATTCTATTGTCTAAATGTTCTAAAAGAAGAAAAAAAAAGGAGGATAAAAGGAATATGCTAGGGTAGAAAGAAAGAAGAAAAGAAGTGGTTCATGGTGAAAAGAAGAAGCATCAATGAATCTCATTCTTATTTGAACTAGACAAGAGAAGTATTGAAAGCAAGCATATGTTCACTGACTCAGCTCCTTTTTATGCTCTCTTCTTTTTTATAATATACGATCGTTCTCTCTGGGAGCAGGTTTCTTGGGGAGGTTTTCTGGAGGCAGCCTTAGTTTCAGTTCAGAGTAATAATCACTTCAAAATTCAGCCAGCTGATAAAATCCAAATGTTTATTTTCTTCCTTGATTCCAAGAGCTCTTGCAGCTTATCCTTTGCTTCTGCCTCAACTCCAACTTGTGGCTTTCAATCTTCCGAAGTGACTTCTAGCTCTAGCTCAACTCCCACTCATGGCTTCTTCTGAACTGACTCTGACTGATTCACTGAAGTTCTTTTTATGCTCGGTGTAAAAGGTTGACTCCTCCTCTGAAAGAGTGGGATTGTGCGTTTCTAACTTGTGAATCTTATACTGAATACTGACTTGTGAATCTCCCAAAAGTGTGAACTCCAATGAGTACTTAAATACATTATTGAGCTAGAGAATTTGCTAAGTAACTGACTTATCACTTTGTAAGGATTCTAATAGTTGTGTAGTCAATAAACATTTATTTAGCACGTGCTATGTGCTAAGTACTATGCTTAGTGTTAGGTCTATATAAAAAGAGGCAAAAGACAGTCCCTACCTTTAAGGAGATCACAATCTAATGGGGTAAATAAGGGAGGAATGAAAGAGAAAATAGTATTAGGATGGAAATAGTCACAAGAAAAATACATTTTCTGATGTTAAAAGGAAATTTAAACAGGGAAAAAAAAGCAAGGAACTGAAAACTAAAGGAATGCACATCTAAATTAGGGAATGGGTGAATGGCCAAAGTTTAATTTAAGAACATAATGGAATATTATTATGCTGCACACATAATAATATTATTGAGATGACAAAAGAGAAATTTTGGAGAATCTTATGAAAACAGAAATGATATAGAATGAAATCAGAAGAACAATTTATATTAGAATGACACCATAGAGAAAAACAACTTTTAAAAGACTGAAGAACTCTGATCAATGCAATGATGTCTTTTTTTTTTTTTGAGGTGAGATTCTTTTTTTTTTTTTTTTTTTTTTAAACTTTTTATTGACAGAACCCACGCCAGGGTAATTTTTTACAGCATTATCCCTTGCACTCACTTCTATTTCGATTTTTCCCCTCCCTCTCTCTATTCCCTCCCCCAGATGACAAGCAGTCCTTTATATGTTAAATAGGTTACAGTATATTCTAGATACAATATATGTGTACAGAACCGACCACTTCTCTTGTTGCACAGGGAAAATTGGATTCAGAAGGTATAAATTACCCGGGAAGAAAAACAAAAATGCAAGCAGTTTATATTCATTTCCCAGGGTTCTTTCTTTGAGTGTAGCTGCTTCTGTCCATCCTTGATCAATTGAAACTGAATTGGCTCTCTTTATCGAAGAGATCCACTTCCATCAGAATACATCCTCAAACAGTATCATTGTTGAGGTATATAATCTCTTGGTTCTGCTCATTTCACTTAGCATCAGTTCACGTAAGCCTCGCCAGTCCTCTCTGTATTCATCCTGCTGGTCATTTCTTACAGAACAATAATATTCCATAACATTCATATACCACAATTTATTCAACCATTCTCCAATTGATGGGCATCCATTCATTTTCCAGCTTCTAGCCACTACAAACAGGGCTGCCACAAACATTTTGGCACATACAGGTCCCTTTCCCTTCTTTAGTATCTCTTTGGGGTATAAGCCCAGTAGAAATACTGCTGGATCAAAGGGTATGCACAGTTTGACAACTTTTTGAGCATAGTTCCAAATTGCTCTCCAGAATGGCTGGATGTGTTCACAATTCCACCAACAATGTATCAGTGTCCCTGTTTTCCCACATCCCCTCCAACATTTCGCGCATTGTCTTTCCCTGTCATTTTAGCCAATCTGACAGTTGTGTAGTGGTATCTCAGAGTTGACTTAATTTGCATTTCTCTGATTAGTAATTATTTGGAGCATATTTTCATATGGCTATAAATAGTTTAATTTCTTCGTATGAGAATTGTCTGTTCATATCCTCTGACCATTTATCAATTGGAGAATGGCTTGATTTCTTATAAATTAAAGTCAATTCTCTATATATTTTGGAAATGAGGCCTTTATCAGACCCTTTGACTGTAAAAATGTTTTCCCAGTTTATTGTTTTCCTTCTTGTCTGCATTTGTTTTGTTTGTACTATAATGTAAGGTTGCTAAGTGTCTTCAGAAGCAATCCCTTTTTGGTATTATTTTGCTTAACTGTTTTCAGGCATTCTGTATTGTGGAGAGTATAACTGAATTAAGATGGGACTTTATACTGTTTAAACAAAATTTACAAATTAAAAAAAATAAAGGAATAAATAAGCACATCAGGAAATGAAAAAAAGAGGAAAATCTTACTTGATAGATTTAATTTTATCATACCTGAACTTAGATATTCGGGTCATACTGTGACACTTGAGCTCATAGGGATTAAAAGGACCATGAAGTAGTACCTTCACATGCAATGATAAAAACAAAACAAAACAAACAGAATATCAATAAACAGGATTACTTTTTTTCATTATACTTCTTAACCTCTCTCTGCCACTATATTCCAGTCTCTCAAAAACACTATTCCCAGAAATTACATTTTGAACTTTCAACTAGATAAGACCTTCTTAAGTTATAAAAGAAGACAGCCATTAATGTACTATTGGGGGGGGGGGCGGGGAACCTTAATTCACTGAATTTTTGTTTTAAACTCTTTAAAAATTACATATTTATTACATACTAAGAAAAATATTTCCAAATAGGCCTTCCTGGGGATATAACAAATGTAAATTTTTGGGGGGTAAAAAGGATCTTTGACCAACAACTCAACACTTTCAATGAAAGCTTTGTTGAAAATATTAATCAGTGAATTTTATATTTTTATAGAAATATTACACAAACGTGAGGTTTTGTAATTTTTTTCCATTTATCCCAAGGCTCAACGTCTAAAAGACCATGGAATTCACAGTAAATTCTCTGAGTTTAGAAAGAAGCAGTACTGCTAAGTCCATTTTCCTCCTAATTGGAAACCCCAGGAAATAAAAAAGGGGTGGTGAAGTAGCAACAATCTGGCAAGAAACTTTCTAAATTCTTGGAGCTAAGATTTACTAATAGATCCCATTCTGTTAATTAAAAACATCTTTTGCCAAAGAAGAGACAAACATTTGTACCTGAGATAGAATTCACAAAGTTTATTGATCTGGAAAATATTGACTAAGCCTAACTTGCAATCATATTTTTTTTGAAAAGATGAGTTTTACATTAATTAAACCAACAAAAATCCACTGTGCTAGAGTATAGGATGTAAAGAAAAATGACATAATTCATGTAGAACTTGAAATCTAATAGAGAAATGGGAAGATACAGATTCAAATAAATAGGATACAGATTCAAAGTAGGGGTATGGAGAGATCTAAAATATTCTAGGAAAATTTGAGAAAGAAGAAATTACTTGGGGGAAAAGAAGGAATTAGAATTAAGTAAATCTCCACGGAATTTAGACTTTTCAGTTACAGGCCTAGGACAATAATTTTTTAGAATAGTCAAAAGATAATTTGTAAAAATTACCTTACAATTTGGGGCCCCAAGTTTATTAGCAGAAAAGCTGTCTAACAATATTCGGATCAGAAACTTTTCATCTTCTTTACTATGAGTTACTGGTGGTATAGTTGCACTGGCAGCATTTTCCACTGACTTCGAAAAGAATTCCTTCAGCATTTCATTGTTTTGCTAAACAGAATTACAAGAAAAGCTTATCTTTTAATTGATACACACACCAGAAAATTATTTTGACCCCTCCATTTCCATTAATCCTCCAAAGAGGGCAGACAACAGCACAATCTCATGGGGTTATCAAATTTGCAGCACATTTCTCATATCATAAATCACTGCACTCAAGAGCCATACTCATTAGCTAAGTTGTAAGAGAATTCAGTTGTACACTTATCCCTTCGGTGGCTGTCATTTTCATACATATTTGCTGCCTTTCCCATGCTTATTCCCTTAGATGCATCAAGTGAAACACCTTACGTTGTATTCTATAAAATGGGCTTGTTTTGAAGTTTTATTTAATTATTATTGGTTAACATACTACAGAAGCCCCCCCAAAAAAAACCCAGCTGCAACTTGCCCTTTATATTTCTCAAAGAAATGACTCGGAGATATAAGCACATTGATTCTTTAAAATTTAAAAAAATATTAGCAGAACATGCTTATATTGGATTACTTGCTGTCTAGGGAAGGAATTGGGGGAAAAGGGAGGGAGAAAAATTTGGAACACAAGGTTTTGCAAGAATGAATGCTGAAATCTTTGCATGTATTTAAAAAACCCGCTATTATCAAAATGAAAAAGAAAAAATATTAGCAGAAGAGATGTACATTTATTTCATGTTTTGTAAACAGGAAAACTGAAAGGAACAATAAAAACTCACATTTACAAGGCACTTTAAAATTTGGAAAGCCTTTTACCTATAATAGTAATATTATAAAGTTTTAAGTATTCTCTCCAATTTTGAGCATTACTATTGAGAGGCTCAGAGAGGTCATGAAGACTAATCAATGTCAAAACTGGATTCAAACTTGAATATCCTCACTTCCAAGAGAAGAATCACTTTTGCTTCTCTGGGGCTATTTCCTCATCTGCAAAAACAAGGCTTGGATTAGAAGATGCCTACAGATACCCCTACTGCTCTAACTGTAATGTCAGGACAAGAATTTATAACCTAGAGTTTCCTGGCTCCTTCATGTTACAGATCACAGAGATGTGGGGGGCCCGAAGGGACCATATATGAAGGTCACTCTATTCATCTTACACATGAAGAAAGAGGTCTAGAGAAGAAGTGCCAGATCCACAGTTATATAAACTAAGAACTACAATTCAGAGTCATGTGAACTGGGATCATCAACTAAGAGAAAGACTCAAGGCCATTTTAATTAAATGTTGCATCCAAGAAGCAGTAATTCTCCTTGCAACTGTTAAGAATGAAAGAAAAATCATATACATATCTCCAGCAAGTCTAACAGGAAAAGGTAATTTTGTAATAACTTGTTTATATTTCTGCTGGTGCTAAGGAACCAGACAGGCAAAAAAATACAGTTTGATTTCCCTCAGAGAGAAAATGATGTAGTCAGAGAAAAAGGACTGGAACTCAAGATTATCCAATCAATGGAAGTTGATACCATCACCAAAAGAAAGTAAAAGAGTGTGCAGGACAGAATTTTTGGAATTTCTGCAGTTGGGTGACAGGATATGGATGATGATGTGAAACAATTGCAAGATAAAGACAGGTAAATGGAACTACGCTAGTGGGGCCATTTTTCTCTATGTAAAGAAGGATTAAAAGAAATGCCTTCTTCACAGGATGGAGGACCTCTGTGGCAGATCATTCATACTTGATTAGACAAAATCATTGTTAGCACCCACTTGCAACAGCTCTCCTCTTTGCTTTGGTGCAGTATTTTGGCTGATGGAAAAACCTCTTTCTCTACAAAGAAAAAATCTCTGAGTTTGAAGTATTTTAGATTGTAGGATCATAAATTCAGAGCTAAAAACTTTAGAGAGCATGGAATCCAGCACCTTCATTTTTCAGATCGGGAAACTGAGGCACCAAGAGGTTAAGTGATTCACTCAGGGTCACACAACCAATTAACTTATTTATTGATTGACTGACAGACTGCAAAAGAACTCTACCAAATATTTATTTTTTATTAAAGCTTTTTATATTTATTTATATATGCATAAAAGATTTTTCAACATTGACCCTTGCAAAACTTTTGTGTTCCAAATTTCCCCCTCCTTCAGCCCCTTTCCCTCCCTTAGATAGCAAGTAATCCACATATGTTAAACATATAAAATATGTTAAATCCAACATTTCTATACATATTTCCAAAATTATCATGCTATACAAGAAAAATCGATCAAAAAGGGAAAAACAAATGAGAAAAAAAATGCAAGCAAACAACAAAATGAGTGGAAATGCTATGTTGCGTTCCACACTCAGTTCTCATAGTCCTCTCTATGGGTGTAAATGGCTTTCTTCGTCACAAGATTATTGAAACTGGCTTCAATCATCTCATTTTTGAAAAGAGCCATGTCCATCAGAATTATCAATGTATAATCTTATTATAGCCATGTACAATGATCTCCTGGTTCTGCTCATTTCATTTAGCATCAGTTCATGTAAATTTCTCCAGGCCTCTGAAATCATCCTGCTAATCATTTCTTATATAGAACAATAATATTCCAAAACATTCATATACCATAACTTATTCAGCCATTCTCTAATTGATGGGTATCCATTGTTTACAGTTTCTTGCCACTACAAATGTAAAGGGCTGCCACAAACATTTTTGCACATATGGGTCCCTTTCCCTTCTTTATGATCTCTTTAGGATGTAAACCCAGTAAATACTCCACATTTTGATAGCCTTTTGGATATAGTTCCAGATTGCTCTCCAGAATGGTTGGATTTGTTCACAGTTCCACCAACAATACACTAGTGTCCCAGTTTTCCCACATCCCCTCCTACATTCGTCATTATCTTTTCCTGTCATTTTAGCTAATCTGAGAAGTGTGTAGTAGTACCTCAGGGTTGTCTTAATTTGCACTTCTCTTATCAATAGTAATTTAGAGCACCTTTTCATATGATTAGAAATGATTTCAATTTCTTCATCTGAAAATTGTTTGTTCATATCCTTTGACCATATATCAGTTGGAGAATGGCTTTAATATTTATAAATTTGAGCCAATTCTCTATATATTTTAGAAAGGAGGTCTTTATCAGAACTCTTAAATGTAAATTCCCCCCCTTCCCCCAGTTTACTTCCCCTTCTAATCTTGTCTGTGTTGGTTTTGTTTGTACAAAAACTTTTTAACAATATAATCACAGTTACTTATTTTGTGTTCAATAATTCTTCAGTTCTTCTTTGGCCACAAATTCCTTCTTTCTCCATAGATCTCAGAGGTAAACTATCCTTATTCTTCTAATTTGCTTATAATATCACTCTTTATGCCTAAATCATAAACCCATTTCAGCTTTATCTTGGTATAGAGTGTTAGGTGTAGATCAATGCCTAGCTTCTGTTACACTAATTTTCACTTTTCCCAGCATTATTTGTCAAAAAGCAAGTTCTTATACCAGTAGCTGGGGTTTTTAGGTTTGTCAAATACTAGGTTGCTATAATCACTGACTATTCTGTCCTGTGGACCTAACCTATTCCACTGATGGACTACTCTATTTCTTAGTCAGTACCAGATGATTTTGATGAGAGTCATACAATTTAGTAACCATATGAAATAAGATCTAAACTCAGGTATATTCCTAATTTCAAGTTCAATGTTCTCTCATTGTTCACCAGTCTAAATTATGATATATGTGATTGGAGGAAAAAAATGTGAAACAAGAGGGAGAAGGGAAGAATCTCATTCAAGGAAAAGCAACTCTGATTTGGAGAGATTAGTACAAAAAAATGGTAATAAGAAGTTGATATCTAAGATAAATTAGGAGGAGTAAGAAAGTACCTAGGTTACTTACCTTGGTGAAGTAAAGTCAAAAGGTTCCAATGATTTCATCTGGGACACCAAAGACCTGGTAAATAGAAGTGCTAAGCCAATCCTAGTGGCCTATGAGCTATCTCAAAGACATTTCTTAGGAGGAAGAAAGAAGGAAGGAAGGAAGGAAGGAAGGAAGGAAAGGAAGGAAAGGAAGGAAAGGAAGGAAAGGAAGGAAAGGAAGGAAAGGAAGGAAAGGAAGGAAAGGAAGGAAAGGAAGGAAGGAAGAAATATATATATATATATCGGAATATTCACAAGAGCATTCTTTTGTAGTTTAAAAAATGGATGCCCACCAACTGGGGAATGACTAAACAAACTGTGGTACATGAATATCAATTTCTAGATGTAAGAAATAACAAATATGAAGAATTCAAAGAAACATGGGAACTGACCTGATACAGGACTAGGAAAACAACATATACAATGAAAACAACATAAGTAACATAAAACATAAAAGAAACTTAAGTCCTATGTAATTATAATAACCTAAACCAGCCCTGGAGAAGAGATGAAAAAACGCAGCTTCCTTTGTTCTCTGCAAAGAGAGAAGTTTCTTATGGGTGTAGAACACAATATGTGCAATCAAGCATGACTGAAGTATTGCCTAGTTTTGCTAGACAACCTCCTCCATCCTTTAAAAAAATTATTTATTGGCCCAATAGATAGGGAAAGAAAATATATTTTTAAAAATGAAGGTGATATAAAAACAAAAGATATCACTAGAAACTTAAAAGAAAGATCACAGTACCCAGGAAAAATAACATAAGACTGAATATGGGTAGAGGTTTTTCAGATTTTTAAAAAAGAAAAATTAAGCAGAAGTAACAAACCACAGGCCAGTAAGCTTGACTACAATTCCTGGAAAAATTCTGGAAAGTATCATTCAAAGGACAGTAAACAACAAGAAAAGGAAGTAGTGATCATCCCAAAGAACCAGCATCATTTGATAAGTGTTTGGATATGTAGGCATACTACAGTAATTTAACTCTTCTTTGACAAGTATCTCTAAACTGGTTGATCACAAGAATGCTATAGATAGTTTTCCTATTATATATGTCTCTCTTAATTAGAGTAATTCAATATCATACTTCTTGGCTTTCTCCCCTTACTTCCTGCCCCAGAAAGTCTCAATATTTTTGAATCTTCAGATTTTTATTATCATTTAAATTAAACAAGAGGCAGTCCCTCTTAGCCTCTGCCTACCACCCAACTTTGTTGTCACATTCTAGACAGCACTAGAATCCCACTGAAGTCAGTATGAATTATGCCATGCCATTCAGTTAAGGAGAATTCCTTATAAAAATTTACCTACTTTTGATTCATAAGACTCTTCTGCTAATTCAGCATAGCATTCTTTGATAAGCACATCCCGAATGTTGACCACTTCTTTAATTCCAGAGTAACGATACACATCCACATGCAGAACACTGTGTACAACTGAATACACTTTCACTATAAGAGCACAGCCATTGACTAAAGCAGCAAACCTTTGACTGGCCCCATAACTCCAGTGTTCTCCACATACAAGAGACTTGGCAGAAGGACGCATCTTACAAATCTTGAATTCCAGAGCCTACAAGACAAATATAGGAACAACAACATTTTATAAATTCAATTATTTAGCAACATGAAGTCTTATACTGATGCTGGACATGTATACCAAGAAAATTAAAATTCTCTGCCCTAAAAAGGCTTAATTAGTTAAGAATATATAATACTTCACCTATTGATCATCTCAAAGAAATATGACCTTTTTTTACTGTATACTTGATTCCTTGACTACACAAGTATATTTAAAAGCATTTGCATAAAAGAAACTGCAGAGATAAGATAGGATTTCATATTTCGTTTCTAAATTTATATTACTGTATATGTTTGTTTTATAACAATCCTTCCAAGGTTTAGTTTCCTGAATAACTATGCCCCACTTTCAAAATCTCACTTGATAGTCAACCTTTTGGTGATGAACCTCTTGTTAATTAACAGGTAGGTCCTTGAAGGACAGATAAAACATTCATCATTAGGCTTGTACTCCATAAGCCTTTCTAATTTGGTTAGAAACTGCCAGGCATAGATATTATCACTGAAGACATAAGAATCTCTGAAGACTTTAAGAATTACTGGCTCATACATGCAGAGTTACAAGGAACTTCAGAGATCATCTGATCCAATTTTCTCATTTATACCAAAAAAAACAAAAAAAAAACAAAAAAAAAAAAAAACCCTGAGATTTAAAAAAATGACATGACTTGCCCAAAATCATAAAGTTGTCAAAGTCAACAAATCCTTTGACTTGAGAGATGTCACCATAAAAGAGATTTTAGTAGTAGATTATAATAATATAGTAATGAAAAAAAAGTGTCTGAATACCTTCCCTGTAAAAAGAAATATTTAAATCCTGTCTAATTCCAAGATATCATAGTAAGAAACATAAGAATAATGTTCACATGACCATTAAGCTGAAGAGTTGAGACTATGGATAGAAAATTAATACCTATATTTGACAATCTCCAAACCTTTCGCTGAAATAAGTAGTATAAGAAAACATATTTGAGAGTTTTTTTTTATATCTGTAGAGGGAAAAGAAAGTTAGAAAGTCATTCCTCTTTTCATCTTACCTGAAATGGAAGCTCTAGAAGATGGCAAGGGATTTCCATTAAAAGATCTAGGCTTACATGTGATCTATTACCATAATCTACAAAAAAGACCTAGACAATAAAGAATCAGAAACAGAAGGGTAAGTACAAATAAGTTGTTAAAAAACTATAAAATTCAGGATCAAAAAGAATTTGTAATATAATAATACAGAATTGTGACAACAGTAATTCAATGATTAAACATAATAGATCTAAGTAAATATAGATTCCCTACACTGAGTACCTTCCTTTAGTGAGTTACCAAGAACAATAAATCAAATTTTACTAACATCATTTTCCAATAACATTATTTCCCGCCTTTAATATGTATTACAAAAGCTTTTTACCAATGTAAAAATCTTGTCTCATTTATCTTATTAAGTTCTATTAGTGAATAACATACCTCAGCAGAATTTCCAGAAACATATAGGATTTGAGCTCTAAAGTAGGTTTCTTTATTCAAATTAGCAAATGGTGCCAGACAAACTAAATCAGGATATGGACGAATTGGCAAAGGCACCAATTTCAACTGGTTTATTTCAACTGTTAGCTTTTTCAGTATATTTGTATTCTTTTCATCAATCCTATAACCCCAGAAGTGACCAACTTCTACAACCTTTTAAGGAAAAAAAAAGGAAAGAATGTAATTTGAAAGGGATTTCTCTACCAAACGAAGTGGTCAAAAGGCTTTTTAAATCACAAAACTTCATATATCATTATCTTTTACTTAACGAAAATTGTATTAAATTTATATTTCAAATATAAAAAAAATTGAAAATATATTAATTATCAGCTTCACTTACAACTCAAAAATTTTACAATTCAAAAAATAAGTAGATACTCACTAAAGGGAAATGGTTATGATATTTAGGTAAAGTATTCACACATCAATAACATAACATTACCCTTTGAAATAATATTAAATCAGAAATATATCATATCATATATCGACCACTAACAAACTTAATTAGAATCTAGAGCTTCTAATAAAATACACAGTTTTCAATACAGTTGATTCAATTCAACTTAAAGAAAAAAATACAGTCTTCTCAGCCCAATTTCTCATACCTCAGTGACATCAATAGTTAAGAGCAGGCTTGTAATTGCTTGTGACTGCTCTAGAGCATCTAATGAGATCTGCATAGTATCAATTGTCTGCTTCTGGAAGTCCACGTTCACTCTAAATAAATACATAACCTTTTTTAAAGTAGTGTTACACAAGTCATTTTCATGTGCTTTAAATTATCATTATAGTCTATACACAAATATGAAATGTAATATCATCTTAATTCAATGTCACATATTAATGCTAAATTATAAAATTCATGTTATTTGAATTATTACTAAAATTTTAGTTTCTTTGTCAAAAAAAACACCCCAGGATAAGTCACAAAAATCTAAATAAATTCTTCCAGAAAGCAACATTAGAAGACCACCAAATAAACTAATTTTTCACATCAAGACAATGAGATCCTTGTGCAGGAATTTGAAAAAGAAATATGATACATGGTATCCAACAGTTAAGTTGCATGCCCAGGAGACACATCTAAGTGGCATGCTTGAAATCTTTATTTTATAAAATTAAATTCAGAAAACTAAAAAAATAAGCTTATTTCTAATGATCATTCCTTTTAGTTAAGAGAGTAAGCCCATTAGATTTCAAAGTTAACCTACTCTAAAATAGGTGCTTGTCCTACAATTAGAGCTAATTATTAACAACCATTGTTGTTCTTGTCAAAACCTCAAATCCAAAATGGAGAAGTCTGAAGGGACTTTAGTGATCATCTATCCCAACCACATTTCTTTTACATAGAAGAAAAATGAGACTCAGAGAAACTAAATAATTTGCTGAGCATTATAAAAATAACTTGGTAGCAAATATGGCATTCAAATTCAGTGATCCCAAATACAGTATATAAAAAACCAAGAATACTATGAAATACTTAATATTTATTGGAAAACATTAAAAATACTCCAGGAAGTGCCTGACTTTTAATTAAGTCCCTCCTCCCATTCTATGTTCCACATATGACTATTCCCCCATAACTGGAATATTCTCTGTCCTTATTTCCACCTCTAGACTTCCCTCAAGTCTTAGTTTAGGTCCCAATTTAAAGGTTTCCTACAAGACACCTTACTCAGTCCCCCTTACTATTTGTACTTCCATCTATTATCTCCAATTTATCAAGTCTATATCTTGTTTCTATATAGTTGTTAGCATTACTGTCTCTTCCATTTGGCTGTTCATTAAGAATAGGGACTGGTTTTTTCCTCCTTATCCCTGGTGTTTAGCACAGTTTTGGCATACAATATGCACTTAAATGTTTGCTGACCAAACTGACCAGTTACAAAAAAAAGAGCAGATTTAACAAGTGGGCAGCCTAAGTGCTATGTTGACATTTGAGATATGTTAAAGAATTATATTAGTCCTCTGGTCCTGGTGAATTTTCTATTGAGAATATGTGGAAGAGTGGGAAATTGTAAACAGCATGAGATCTATGCCAATGGAAAAAATAGATCTCTTAAAATATCTGGACCCTAGATCACATTCACTGCAATCTTGATTAATATTTGAGATTTCTGATCTTACTAATTGTATATCTTCTACTAATGTTCCCTTTCAAGGCTTTATCATGGCTTAGTGATCAATTAATTAGAAGAGACCTGGCAACCATTTAGACAAACCTAAATCAAAAATATTTCTCACTATAACACACCTAATAGGTAATCACAACCTCTGCCTGAATATCTCCAAGGACAGAAAACATACTTCTTAAGGTAACCAACCATCATTAAGGTAGCTCATACAGTTCTACTTGTATACTAATTGCTACTATATTGAGTGTACATTTGCTTTTCTGCAGGTTTCATTGATACTGGGTTCTCCATTTTGGGACCAAACAAAATTATATCCATTTTTTACAAGACAGTTATTCAAATATTTGAGCACAACAATCAAGTTCTTCCCGAGTCTTCACTTTTTCAGGGATAAATACTTTCATTTTGTTTAAATGATCCTCAAAAACAAACAAGATCTTTCACCATCCTGGATGTGATTTTCTGTTTGCTCTCTAGCTTATTTAAGCACTTTATGAATTAAACACAATTCTTCAGATTAGGTATAATTTAATAATTCTCCAGATAGGTATAGCTAACATGGAAAAGAGGGAAAGTATCACTTTCTTATATCCAGTGTCTCATTAGTTTTTTGAGTGACTATATCACTTAGCTGACTCATGTTGAGACTTCAGTCCATTAAAACCTGAAGTTCTCAAGGCATCTGTAACTTAAAATTATGTCTCTCCCTTCCTATAATTGGGAAATTAATGTTTTTGAAATTTAAGGGTAAGACTAGGGAATGTGTTGTAAGATTCAAAGGACATTTTGAAAATTTTAAAGTGATATGTAAATATCAGTTATCTTTATTACTATTATTATTAGTCACTATTATTATTATTATTATTTACAGTGTAGTAATGACCATGAACCCCCACTGAGCTCAAGAAATGTTTACAGAGCAATATAGGAGTGTGCTGGTATATGTTTAATGTGAAATGGAAACTGCTAACGATTTTTACTAACCACCTTCATTTACTCAAACTCCCCTACTATCCAGAGGAAGCCAGACTGATCCTGGAATCAAGTACCAGCCAAGCAAAAGATAAACTGAGCATTTGTTAAGCTGAGTACATCAGAAATTCCTTGCAACATTTGCTTTCTGAACCTGGAACTCCTACTGCTATGCTACAGAACAAACTCAGACTGGCTCAAATCAGTGACCAAACCTGATACTGACCTTCTGGAAAAGAGCTCAGTCCAGGGATAATCTGATAAGATCACTATACAATTATCACCCCCCCACACACACTACCACCTATGATTTTTGTCTTGATACAACCTGATCAGACCACTATAGGATTATACTATCACCCTTTCTCATGATTGTCTTTATAATCCCTGCTGCCTATGCCCACCCCAAGCTCAGTTCTAACTACGCTACCTATATATACACATGTCTGCCATTTTTAGCAGGAAGAAATCCATGGCTATAACCTGTTTTTCTTGACTAAACTGGAAAAAGGCTGATATTAACAATTGAGCTCTCTAGGGGAAAAATGTGTACACGCTTTTTGCATTAACAATAAAAGATCAAAAATGTATTATTTCTGAAGTGTGAATGCTCACACTGAAAATTAAATGGACTCTCACTAGCTGATTAGATCTGGCTCCAGCATACCTCTAGATTAGACTTTATGCTTAACTTTACTAAATTCTTAGATTAAGTATCTTGACTCTGCTATATTCAGGGTAAAATGTATTAATTATTCTTCAATGCTCAGTGCCATCCATAAAATGCCATATATGCATTCATCCAAGCTACTGGTGAATATGTTATTAAATAGCACAGGGATAAACACATATCCTTGGAAGCATTTTTCTGCCAATTTCCTTCCACCCTGATAGTGAACATATTAGATCAGTCATTTATAACCAGTTATAAACCATTTATTTAAGTAATATTATCCAGTCCACCTCTCTGCATCTGTTCCATTATAATTAATAAATTCAGCATTCTCATCACTTCCAGTTTAGTAACCCTGTTAAAAAAGGAAATGAAGTTTGGAGAGAAACTTTAAGGTTTTCAAAGGGCTCTCTTCACAAGAACTCTAGTTCAAGTATTCTTATATTCATTTTACAAATGAGATCTAAAGGAAAATTCATATCTGTATCTTTTGACTTAAAAGTTATCAGTAGAACATGCTGATGTTCATTACAAATAATTTTCTATCACTGGACAGCAAAAAATGAGAAAGAACCTTTATTCTCACAGCACAAGGATAGACATGATCAACTGATACAATGTGATGAATGCTTGGAAGTAAGTCTAAAACCAGACAGCTTTAAAGAAAGATGAGACTTCCCCCCCCCCAAAAAAAAAAAAAAAAACAAGTTCTTTATGAAGCCTATATATGCATTTAAGAAAGTTTCAAGTTCAAGGCAAGAGGGTATGTGAGGGAGAGAAGGAGGGAGAGAGGGAAAGAGAGGGGCTGAGAGAGGGAAGAGAGAGGGGGAATAAAGGGGAAGAAGAAGGAGAGAGAGAGAGAGGGAAGAAGAAGAGAGGGGGAGAGAGAAGAAGAGAGCAGGAGAGAGAGAAAGAGAGAGAGGAAAGAGAGGGAAGAGAAGGAGGAAAGAGGGAGAGGAAGAGGGAGAGGGAGAGAAGTTAATTTCTACTGATAACACAACAGAGGAATTGGAGCAAAAGAGAAATTTCAGACTTTAACTCATATAACCCTAACCCTCTCAATTTATAGATAAGGAAATTGGGGCTTCTGAGACATTAAATGAAAACTGCCTGTTGTTTCAGGGGTTTAAAATACCAAATTCTGAATTCTAACTCAAGTCCTCTGACTCTCAAGTAGAGCATGCTATCTATCACACCAAATGGCCTTATAATATGAAAACTAACAAGCTAGCAGAAAGAAAAATGTGTCACCACTTTTACCTTGTGTTCCTCAGCTTTGTAACTGTTCCTCCTTGTACTTTGCCTTCGATTTCTTCACCAGCATGAACATTGAGTTCAAGTGAAACTTTTAGCTGAGACATCTTAATTGCCATATATACAGCAGGAAGAGTTTTAAATCTTTCTGTTGGATTACGAGAAAATTCCACAAATGCCCTATTCCCAAATAAAAAGAGTAAGTATTTATTCAAAAAAAGTATTAACTATACGTACTAACATCATTCCAGATCATTACCTAGTCTTCCTGAAACTCACAGCAATATTTCATTCTACAACTCATTAGCAGCATGTACTGAAGTGGGAGAGGAAGGGAAAGGAGATAAATGACTAAAAATGCAACTATATGTGTGTGTGTGTGTGTGTGTGTGTGTGTGTGTGTGTGTGTGTATATATATATATATTTACAATGAATATTATTGAATATAATTCTTGTATATTTCTCTACTTTATGTATTCTATGTTTTTAGATGATCAGGTACACACCTAAACTGGATCTACATTATTTTCTTTTTTCTTTCTTTTTTAAAATAATATTTCTATTTTGAAATATATACAAAAATAGTTTTCAACATTCTTCCCTTGCAAAACCTTGTGTTCCATATTTTTCTCCCTCTATTTCCCCTACCCTTCTCCCTAGACAGCAATACAATACATGTTAAACATATGCAATTGTTTTACACATTTCCACAATTATCATGCTGCACAAGAAAATCAGATCAAAAAGGAAAAAAAATGAGAAAACAAAAAGCAAGCAAACAAGTATATTGTGATCTACATTCAGTCCCCACAGTCTTCTCTCTGGGTGCAGATGGCTCTCTCCATTCACAAGTTTATTAGAATTAGCATGAATCATTTTGTTGCTGAAAAGAGCCCATGTCCATCAGAATTGATTATCACATAATTTTGTTGCGGCTGTGTACAATGTTCTCTTGGTTCTATTCATTTCATTTACAATCAATTAATATAAGTCTCTCCAGACCTGAAATCATCTGAAATAATCCTGCTGATAGTTTCTTCCTTTCTTTTCTTTTCTTTTTTGCTGAGGTAATTGGGGTTACTTGACTTACCCAGGGTCACACAGCTAGGAACTGTTAAGTGTTTGAGGCTACATTTTGAATTCAGGTCCTGCTGACTTCAGGGCTGGTGCTCTACTGCCGATGGTTTCTTATAGAACAATAATATTCCATAACATTCATATATCATAATTTATTTAGCCAATGCCCCAACTGATGGGCATCCACTCAGTTTCCAATTTTTTTGCCAGCACAGAAAGGGTTGCTATAAATATTTTTTGCAAATGTGGGTCTTCTTTTCCCTTTTTGTGATCTCTTTGGGATACAGTCCCAGTACAAACACAAAGGGTATGCACAATTTGGTAACTTGTTGAGCATAGTTCCAAATTGCTCTCCAGAATGGTTGGATTTACAATTGCACCAACAATTTATCAGTGTTCCATTTTTCCCATGTCCTCTCCAACATCTTTTCTTGTCATCTTAGCCAATATGAGGTGTAGTGGTACCTCAGAGTTATCTTAATCAGATCAATAGTGATTTAGAGAATTTTTTCATATGAATAGAAAGTTTTAATTTCGTCATCTGAAAATTGTCTATTCATATCCTTTGACAATTTATCAACTGGAAAATGGTTTGTAATCTTATAAATTTGAATCAATTCTCTATTTTAGAAATGAGGCTTTTATCAGAACTCTTGGATGTAAAATTTTTTCCCCCAATTTATTGCTTCTTTTCTAATCTTGTCTGCATTGGTTTTGTTTGTACAGAAACCTTTTAACTTAACGTAATCAAAATTATCCATTTTGCGTTTCAAAATGTATTCATTCCAGTTCTACTTTGGTCACAAATTCCTTTCTTCTCCACAAATCTGAGAGGTAGATTATCCTTTGTACTTTTAATTTGTTTATGGTATCACTTGTTATGCCTAAATCATGATCCCATTTTAACTTTATATTAGTATAGGGTGTTAGGTATTGGTCAATGCCTAGTTTCTGCCATTTTATTTTCCAATTTTCTCAGCAATTTTTTTTTCAAATAGTGAGTTCTTATCCCAGAAGTCTTTGGGTTTATCAAACACTAGATAACTATAGTCATTAACTTGTGTCTCATGAACCTAACCTAGTCTATTTCTTACTGTAACTTTATTATATGGTTTTAGCTCTGATAGGCTAGGCCATCTTCATTTGCATTTCTTTTTCATGAATTCCCTTGAAATTCTTGACCTTTTGTTCTTTCAGATGGGTTTGCAATATTTTCACCTCCATTACTTAATTACAATATGTCGATGCAGGTCTCAAAGAAAGCCAAAGATCTACTAAGAATACTAGTAAATGCCTGAACCAGGACAGAACCCATCTGTTTTGCCTTCTAGTTCGAGGTTCTTTCCACTACAATACACTTCCTACTTTCCAAAACATTTTAAAATGTTAGCATTTATGTTAAAAAAGAATCTTTCATTTATGGAGGAAATTGTTAATTAAGTCACAGAAAACTAAGGTAGTAGAGGTTTCTGCGAAGACTTGGCGCCAAGAAAGAATTGCAACTTAAGTTCTTATTAAGTCTTTGCTATTAAAATGAGATCTTTATTTAAATAAATTCAAAGTACTACATCTGGGATTACTTGTAGAATGTAAGTAAAAATTATTAATAAAGGTCTTATAATTCTCATCTCATGCCACCCTTGAGTCATATTCTTATTGTAGTAGGATTAAGGGGTCATGTGTCTTAAGTCAAAATTTGAACTCAGATCTTTCTGACTCAAAATGGCATCTATCCACTATGCCACACTATCTATATAAAATCTATGCAGGACTTTGTTCTGCTTGATCCCAGATAACAGAACTAGGAACCAATGGATTGAAATTGCATTATTAGGTTTAATTCAAGGAAAGGACTGCTATCAAGGAAAGAACTGCTAATAATCAGAGCTCAAAGGAGAATGGACTTTCTTGGAAAGCAGCATATTCTTTGCTCTGATCTTCAGGCTAAAGCTAGATGATTACTAGTTGGGGATATCATAGAGAGGATTGTGGTTAGGTAGGAGCTGGACTATATGGCCTTAGAGGTCTGAAAAACATAGTTGCCTAAGAATGGATTGAACTCACCACTCACCTTTCCCAGGCCAATAAAATACCTGAGACTGACCAGACACAGTCACTTCCAGTCTCTGATTATTACATAGATCTCCCAAAGTAATCCACCTTCAACCCTCCCCCCTAGACTGCCAGGCTTTAAAAAAAATTAATTTATTCATTTTAGGTACATTTTAAGATTGTACATATATGTACATTCATTTTTAAAAATACATTTCCATATAAGTCATGTTGGGAGAGAAAAATCAGAAAAGAGATAATCATGATAAAAAGGAGAAAAGGAAGAAAAAAAGATGAATCTGATTTACACTCAATCTCTATAGTATCTCTCTGGATGAGGATGGCATTTTCCATCCAGTTTATTTATTGGAAATGCCTTGGATCACTGAATTGCTGAGAAGAATCAAATCTATTCACAGTTGATTATCACACAATTTTGTTGCTGTGTACAATATTTTCCTGGTTCTACTTGCTTCATTCAACATCAGTTTATGTAAATCTTTCCAGGCTTTTCTAAAATCAGTCTATTTATCATTTCTTATAGAACAATAATATTCTATTACATTAATAAACCATAACTTATTCAGCCATTTGACAACTGATGGGCATCCACTCATTTTCCAATTCTTTGCTACCACAAAAAGAGCTGCTACAAACATTTTTGCACATGTAGGTCCTTTTCCCTCTTTTATGATTTCTTTAGGATAAAAGATCCAGTATTAAGTATAGCCAGGTTCTCTTTGTGGACTTTTGCTTGTTATATAAAACAACTTACGTAGGGAAGTGGTGAGCTTCTAAAACCCTCCCACCTGAAGCACAATCATTCTCTGTCTTGGTACCCCATATAAACCCTGTTCCCAGCTCCCCACTTTGGGTACTTGCTCTGGGGCACTCTAATTACAACTCACCTAACCCTGATTAAAGATCTCAATTTTGTTGTATTGTTTTCATTTAAAATTCCCATTGACTTCCAATTCTGATGATTATGTGATTAGATATGATCATGTATATGATGAGACTATAAAAATACCCCAGCCTAACATTTTATAGTTTTGTAAATTGAGACCCAGGCAAAGTAAAAAGACTTGTTCGTGGCTGCATAGCAAATAAATAGTAAAATTGTAACTTGAACTCATTTCTTCTGAGTGTTAAGTCCAAAAATTTACTATACAATATTGTCTTTGCTTTTGCCAGCTTGAAGTACTATACCAGTGTCAGATCCAATAAAATGAGCCTAAAATGCCTTTTCTTCTTAGGTATGGGAAGCAACAACAGATTTGTAGAATTTGAATTTGTTGTAAAGATTAAACAAGGAAATAGTATAATAACAGGTAGGGTCGAGATGCCTAGGCAGATGAAAGGGGCAAATAGATTTTCGTTCATTTTTTCTCTCAAAGGAATGGAATTTCTGGGAGTTTGAGAATTTCTTCTGGGGGATAGATGTAGATTATTTCAATACCGATATCCTAGGATAGTGGATAAGATTGCAAGAGTGATGAGGATTTTTATATTTAAGCATGGGGCAATTTGGAATAGGATAGATGTGGGAGCAATTTTTTTGTCATGTTAGGAGGATTATTCCTGTTAGGAGTGGGTTTCCTTGTGTTACTTCTGGTACTCAGAATGGAATGGAGCGAGGTCTAGTTTGATTGATAGAGCTAGGTTTATTGAGATGGAGGCTCATTGGTCAGAGTTGAAATAGTGTTCATCAGTTTGTTGACCTTGCATTGCAAATGATGGCAAATATTATTATTATGGAGGCAGTGGCTTGAGTGAGGAAATATTTTGTGGCGGCTTCTGGGGTGCGTGGGGTGTCTGGGGCAGTTATTAAGGGAATGATGGCTAGTGTGTTGATTTCTAAACCTATTCAAGCAGTAAACCAGTGGTTGCTGAATAAGGTTCCCAGTGACTTGGCTAGCAATAAGAATTTAACAAATCTTTATTGTCCATCACTTGCTGCGAATAAGAAACCCAAGACATCAAAAAGTGGCTTCTTCATCAGTGTTCAGGTTATTCAAGACTGTGAGAGAAAACATAAACACTTGCTACTTTTACAATAAAAGAAATGAGACAAAGACAGAACACCACAACTTATTTGCATCAGTCTTCTAAATAAATATTCTGTGTCAAAGCTAATGCATCAAAGTTGTCCCTACCATTATAAGATACAGGATCAGTGAATCTTCTTTATTTTCCTATATTGTTACATATTTCTATATATAACTATTATTTTCCCATATAACTATGCCATGAATGACAAAAATAAAGCACTACTTACTTTGTACCATCAAATACAATGGATTTTACTTGACCACATTGCCTAAAGAGAGATTGAAGTTGTTTGTAGTAGATAAATCCATATGGAGGAATATGCTTCAGCTGTTTAAAACATAAATGACACCTTCTTTTAAAATTTACCACAGGATGATTATTCACTAACATTAATTAAATACCTACTATGTGCAGGGCACATGGTACTGAATATTTAAAGAACTTAAAAATAAATTGAAAGTTTATTCTCAGGTTCCATGGGAAAAATTTTATTCAATAGGGACTTTTAAAAATTTATAATCAAATTAAAAATTATAAATTAAGTTGTCCACTAAGAAAAGTTCATTTTTGCCTTTAAAGAAATTATACAATTCTAACACAATAAAAGTTCAAAAATAGACAAACTTTTAAAAACAGCTTCAAAATAATTTAGATAAGAAAAATTTACTTAAGTTACATTTCTATAAAGGAAAAATTAAAGGAAATTTTGACTTTGAAGTAGAAAGTATTCAGAATTCTCTTTGAGTTTATAGTGTTCCAATTAGAAAAAAAAATTATTTAAGTCACTACCATGAGCTTTTGACACTGCTTAGTAGGGTCTCTTTAAACCTATAGCAAAGTAGTTTTATAAACTTTAAACCTTTTTTGCTACATAGATATCTTCTGTAGTGTTATATATATTATTACTACTAATTTTGGTTACCAGAAGGCATGTCTAACTTAGATTCCTCATTTTAAAACAATTTACCCTAATGCATATACATATTTAATAATATTAAATATTTTGAAATATGCCAAAGAGTAACATTATACAACTTTCATTGGTAAATAATCTGTGTTGAATAATTCTCAGTCAGAAAAACTATGTTTTCCTCAAAGTAATATGAAGGAAGAAGATTCTGACTGGCATGGTATCAATGATGAAAAGTTGGTTACTTTTTTAAAATTATAAGTTGTCATATAATAATTGAAGACTATTATTATTCAAATCCCTCAGAAGTTTCTTTTGTCCAAACTAGATAATTTTAGTTCCTTTAACTTCATATTTTATTGTCTGTGTCTTCATTGATTTGTTTCATTTTAATTGTAAGATCAAACCCAAATTCTAAGTGCTGGTAATCAAAAATTAAAATGCCAAGCATCTAAATTATGAAGATGAATTGGCAAAAGTTGGACACGAGGATAGGAAAATCTTAAAATTCTATTTTAAAATGGTTGGATGGATAAGTTCTGCCCTCAGAATTAATATAATTCCAATTAATATAATCAAAAGGCTTAGATACTTCAATTAAATCAATGAAAAATCCAATCTGGATATGGATTTCCCATTAAGATGGATACCCAACCAGAACCAGACCATCAACTTTTTTCTGCAAAAACCTGAAATTCCAACAAATAATGATCAGGAAACCCATTAAGAAACCACAATAAATTACTTCTGCCATCTCAGAATTGTAACAGCAGCAGCAACAAGAAGAATGCAGAACAGTAATCAAGATGGTGACAGGCCTTGAGCCGACAACTATCAGCAGTACCACATCAACCAAGAAGCCAACAAGCAATTGCAAAGGCCAGCAGCCTTCCAGTTTAACTAGCAAAAAGCCAAAGATAAGCTTTCAAGACTGCAAGAGCTAATAAGAGCCTAAGGCTTTCCAAGAAAGGACACCAGAGTGGGCATGGCAGCAGTCAAGACTAATACAGACCAGACGCAAGAACACTGAGATCACAAACACTTTGTCCTAAAATGCAATAAGAAGGGCCATAAAGATCCAGAACTCATTCTTAAGGATCCAAGGAGGCATAATCTTGGGAGGTGGTGGTCAATACAGAAACCCAGGCAGGACCAACCAACCACCCCATTCAAAAAATAAATAGGGCAGAGCCTGGCATTTGTTCCAAAGTCTCTGCTCAGAAACTAAAGCTAAAAAGATGGCAACACCAACCAGCATTTAAAATGATTATACAACAGCAACAAGATTATGTGATGATGAAAATCTGATGGATGTAGCTCTTTTCAACAATGAGATGATTCAGGTCAATTCCAATAGACTTGTGATGGAGAGAACCATCTGCACTCAGAGAGAGGACTATGGGGACTGAATGTGGATCATAATATAAAATTCTCACTTTTTTGTTGTTGTTTGCTTACATTTTGTTTTCTTTCTCATTTTTTCCCTTTTTGATCTGATTTTTCTTAGTCAGTATGATAAATGTGTAAATAATGTATAGAAATACTATTGGATTACTATATTGGATTACTTGCTGTCTAGGGGAGAGAGTAGGAGGGAAAGAAGGGAGAAAAATTTGGAATACAAGGCTTTGCAAGGAAGAATGGTGAAAACTATCTTTAACATATATTTTGAAAATAAAAAACTATTAAAAAAAACAAAAATTATTGTACATATAGATCTCTAAAAAAAGAAGTAGCTTTCTAAAAGTGGCACACAATTATGCAAAAGGAAAATATTTTTTTCCACAAAGATGATGTGAATACCTAGGAGAAATGAACCAAGAGAAAACCAATTAAAATAAAAGCTAGGAAAACAAGAATTGTGAGATTGACTTAAAAGAGAAAGTAATAAAATTCATCCAAAAAATAAATGCTCAGAAAACTAGAATACACTGAACAACATGAAACAGCAAAAAATACTAGAACAAAATCAAAAGATTAAAGAACACAGAAAATTTAATATACATCAAAAGCAAATAATCTAGAAAACATTATGAAAGACAAATAAGAATCCCTGAAAACCATGAGAAACAAAAACAATGTGGACCTTTAAAAGAAGTCATAAATGGAACTGCTTCAAATCAATAAAAACAAGAAAATAACGTAAAGATAGAAAGAATCCATCAATCACCTCCAAAAAGGAATCCCAAAAGTATCCTCAAATGTCATAGCCAAATTCATCATCAAAAATAATACATCAAAAATATTACAAATATAAATCTGTACAAAAATCTCAGACCAATTAGACAATCAGCAAAGAAAATGAGGCATATCTACTGGGTCAAGGAATTAGAATTCTGGACAATGTGGTGTCTACTCAGAGATGTCCAGGGAGAGAGGGGAGAAAGGAGATTCTTCTAGGGTTTAGTTATGGTAAACAGAAGGAAAGAAGATACTCTGAATATATTGAACAGTCAAACTTCAGACTTGAAGGCAGTTAGAAAGTGTTATTCAAAGCAAAGATTCCCAAGAGTTAGGAGAAGAGAACCAAGAGACTCAGAGATTTGGAACAAGCATCCAAAAGAAATTCAAGTACTAAGGAGCCACAGTCAAAGATATTACAAGAAATTTTTATTATATAAATTCCAAAAGGCAAAAGATATGTGCTTACACCCAAAAATTACTTACTCTGAAAAAGTGATTACTATCCTATCCAACAGAATAAAATAAATGGATTATTAATAGAATGGAGGACTTTCAAGTCAACTCTTTTTATGTGATATGTGGGCAAAATGAGCCACAAGCTGGGGAAAGGGAAAGTCACAACTGTAGCACTGCTTTACAAATATTAACTCATTTTAGACTGACAATAATTCTAGAAGGTAGGTACTCTTGTTAGGGTTAGAGTGAAACTGAGGAAAACAAGCAAGGCTGAGGCTAGACCTGAAGTTAGTCTTCCTGACTACCAGTCCAGATCTCCATTTACTATCCTATCTAGAAAATTTTATACTAAATATTCTTAAGTAAATGCCTTTTTCTAAAAACCAATTCAAGTGGCTGATTTTTAATGGGAAGTACATAGTATGGGGATTGTAATTGACATAAATTATGTTAGTTACAATCCAGCAAATGTGAAAAGGGGAAAAACAGCCTTTTAATGAGCTACATTCACCTATTTATTTTAAGTCAAAAATCATACCTAAGTATTTCAGGAAACATGTCAATATTCTTCTTACTCATTTATTGCTAAGTATATACTGAAGGCTATTTTGAACATTAACCTACCACTACAGTTGTTTTAGGATCTTTGCCAGCAAGCTCCCTTATTGCCATTTCCTCATCAGGTTGTCCAAAAGTAAAGTAATTTGGGTAGAAAGCACCAGCCAATACAACCTCAAAAAAAAAAAAAAAAAAAAAAAAAAAGAGAGAGAGAGAGAGATTTCCTTTAGTCAAACAGAAGAAATACAAATAATCACATTTTCTAATCTATTCCTTGACTTTTATAGATAGTCTAATTAAAATGTAGAATTTTCACATTGAAACAAAGCTTCATACTTCTTAAATTAAAAATAAAGGTCTTTGCTTTTGAGATTGAAAGGAATTACTAAAATAAAATAATTACGCATATGATAACATTTAAGTATATATCATCATTCCCTAGAATTTGAGGCATTTTATTGTGGAGGATAATAGTAGTGAAACAACCAGTTCCTATGCCATTAAATCAATAAATGTTACAGGGAAGGTCCCCTCTTTCTTCATTTTTAGATAACGTTCCTGTTTACAGCACATAGATACTCTAAGAAAAAACCCTCTTCCACTTATTTCTAATAAGCACTTTTAGAGAGGTATCATCTTTAAGATATTCTTACTTAATTTTAAATTGTTTAATTTTCAATCAAGGCTTTCTCTAAAACGTGCCCTTTTCCCATTTAGACAAATATTCTTGTTGTGTCCTGTCAAATTCCTACATACCCACCTCTTAAAACCAAACTTTTAAAAAGATGTCATAGGATACTCCTCAGACATCATGAAGAGAAAGAAACTAACTACCTTTTTTCTTCTAGAAAATACTCCAATGGAACATTTCCAAAGATCCCATGTGGTCAAGCTTCCTTAATCTAGTGCTTTATACCTCTGCAATCTTCCACCCTCTCTGAAATTTCAGTATTTATAGATATCAAAAAAAGAGTATTTACTATTAGATACCATATTGAGTATTTGATTAATTACCCTTCCCATTAAATACTTTACCTAAAAAACAAACAAGAATTTGACAGACACGTGGACAGGCAGATAACCTGTTCCCCAAAATGGCCCTGAAATTAATCTCTCAGTTAGTTATGGGATACCTTAAGCCATAAAAATTTATTTATTAAGTGTAATTTTCTTTAGTGCACAACTGTTTTTGCCTTCCTTTGTATTTCCAAAATTTAGCACAATGCCTGAAAATCAGTAAATGCTTGATGTGCTTGATGATTCAATTGTTGACCAGCTTTACCAGCTTACAAGCTATCCGTCTTCTCTAAAAATATTCCACATTCAATCTCTTTTATGGTCATATCTAAGAGGCAAGTAAAAGGATTATGAGCTCCTCCAACACCATAATAGGGCAGAAAGCAGAAGTGTGCTGGAGCCAGAGCCTAAGGTGAATACTTTAATACATCAGCAAACAGTAGTTACTACAAACCAGAATTTGACTTATTGTTTTGTTAAACTGTTTTGTTAGACTTAATAAACTGTAAGTATGTATGCATACATTAACCTTTCTTTTTATTAAAATATCAGCACACTCTTATACACACTGCTTAATAACAAAGCTGTATGTCTAGTAACTATGGTCAACAATAGCAAAAACAAACAAACAAAAAACAACAACAACAAAAAACCAAGGAATTATATATACTGCTTTAAGGTTTGCAAAATGCTTTACATTTATTATCTCACTTGAGATTCACAATATCCCTGGGGAGAAGAGGACAAAAATGGGATGGCCCAAATACCTGCAGGATAAATCGCTGTTTATAAACATATTCATGGTCCATCACGGGTCTCTGAGTATCAACACACATGTTGAATTGTGTGATTCGATTTTTCAGTTCTTCATATAACTCAGCCACCTAAAAGGAAGTTATATTTAAGAATAATTTTCTTTGAATGAAAATCCTTAAAGTGTGACACACTTGTGGGACAGAACTAGGATGGCAGAAAAAAAGGAAAGGAAAACTTTTTCTTTTCTTTTCTTTCTTTTCTCTTTTGCTTTGCCAAGTAAGGCAAACAATGGTGATACTGACTGACTATATCAAAAAAGGAGGAGGAAAGGAAAACTAAGGGCTTCAAAGAAGCTGAACAGCTTACATCCCTATATAGAAAGAAGATAGCTGTAATTTTTATTATAGCTTTTTATTGACAAAACATATGCATGGTTAATTTTTCAACATTGACCCTTGCAAAAACTTCTGTTCCAACTTTTCCCCTCCTTCCCTCCATTCTCTCCCCTAGATGGCAGGTAGTCCCATATATGTTAACTATGTTAAAGTATATGTTAAATACAATATATGTATACATATTTATATAGTTATCTTGCTGCACAAGAAAAATTGGATTTAGAAAGAAGATAAAAATAACTTAAAAAAACAAAAATGCAAGCAAACAATAACAGAAAGAGTAGAAATGCTATGTTGTGGTCCACACTCATTTCCCAGTGTTTTTTTGCTGGGTGTAGCTGGTTCTATTTATTATTGAACAAATGGAACTGATTTGGTTCATCTCATTGCTGAAGAGAGCCACGTCTATCAAAATTGATTATCATATAGTATTGTTGTTGGAAGTATATAATGATCTCCTGGGTCCTGCTCTTTTCACTCAGCATCAGTTCATGTAAGTCTCTCCAAGCCTCTCTGTATTCATCCTGCTGGTCATTTCTTACAGAACAATAATATTCCATAACATTCATATGCCACAATTTATTCAACCATTCACAAACTGATGGGCATCCATTCAATTTCTAGTTTCTAGCCATTACAAAAAGGGCTGCCACAAAAATTTTTGCACATATAGATCCCTTTCCCTTCTTTAATATCTCTTTGGGATATAAGCCCAGAAATAACACTGCTGGATCAAAAGGTATGCACAGTTTGATAACTTTTTGAACATAGTTTCAAATTGCTCTCCAGAATGGTTGGATCTGTTCACAACTCCACCAACAATGCATCAGTGTCCCAGTTTTCCCACATCCCCTCCAACATTCGTCATTATCTGACAGGTGTATAGTGGATACCTGTAATTATTTTAAAAATTAATTCTAATAATACAGCTAGAAGGAGTATACATAGAGTATAAATATAAGATGAATTTGAGGGAATGACAAAATAGAAACTAAGGGTTGAGAAAGAAGTACATCGATGGATACAGAAAGAAGGGAGAAGTAGAACTAGATAAATTATTTCACATGAAAATGCATGAAAATCCTGTTACAATGGAGGAAGGGCAGATGGGCATCACTTGAACTTTATTTTCATCAGTATTAGCTCAGAGAGAAAATACACACAATCAACTGAATATAGAAATTGATCTTACCTGACATGGAAATAAGAGGGGAGGAGATTAAGTAAAAGTGGGAGAAGGGGAGAGGAAGAGAGGGCAGGCTGGGAGAGGTGGTAGACAAAATGATGAAGAGGGATGATAGGGTGGAAGGAGAGAGAGGAAACAACAGGAAGAAAAAGATGGTGAAGGGAAATACATTATCTCTAGTAATCTAAACTGTGAAAGTGAATGGGGTGGACTATCCTATAAAACAGAAAGAGATAGCAGAGTGGCTCAAAAAAGCAAAATTCTAAAATATGTTGTTTACAAGAAACAGGCTTGAAACAGAAACACATGTCGAATAAAGGTAAGAGGTAGAGCAGAATTTATGCTTCAGCGGAAATAAAAAAACAAAACAAAACAAAACCAACCAATCAAAAAAACAGGCACAGAGATCCTGATCTCAAAGGAAAAGCAAAAAGAGATCTAATTGAAAGAGATAAGGAAGGAAACTACTTCTTGCTAAAAAGTACAAGAGACAATGAAGTAGTATCAATACTAAACATATATGCACCGAGTGACATAGCATCCAAATTCTTTTTTTTTTTAATTATAGCTTTTTATTTACAAGATATATGCATGGGTAATTTTTCAGCACTGGCAATTGCAAAACCTTTTGTTCCAATTTTTGCCCTCCTTCCCCTCATCCCCTCCCCAGATAGCATCCAAATTCTTAAAGGAAAAATTAAGTGAGTTATAGATTCATTACCCAAAAATATCTCTTTAGCATTATAACCTGTAAAAATGTTTTGATTATATTAAATTAAAAAAAGCTTTTGTACAAACAAAACCAATGCAACCAAGATTAGAAGAAAAGCAGAAAACTGGGAAACAATTTTTATAACAAGGTCTTTGATAAAGACCTCATTTCTAAAATATATAGAGAACTGAGTCAAATTTATAAAAATACAAGCCATTTCCCAATTGATAAATAGTCAAAGGATATGAGCAGGCAGTTTTCAGATGAAGAAATTAAAGTTATTTATAGGCACATGAAGAAGTGCTCTAAATCACTTTTGGTTAAATAAAGGCAAATTAAAACAACTCTGAAGCATAAACTCATATCTATTAGACTGGCTCAAATGACAAAAAAGGAAAATGATAAATGTTGTAGAATATGTGGGAAAATTGGAACACTAATGCACTGTTGGTGAAGCTGTGAAATGATTCAACCATTCTGGAGAGCGATTTAGAACTATGCCCAAAGGGTCATCAAAGTGTGCACAACTTAATTCAGTAGTCTCACTTCTGGGTCTTAATCCCAAAGAGATCAAAAAAGAGACAAAAGGACCATGTGCAAAAAATGTTTGCAGCAGCTCTTTTTGTGGTGGCAAAGAATTGGAAATTAAGGAGATGACTCATCAACCAGGGAATACTTGAATAAGTTGTAATATATGAATATAATGGAATATTACTGTTCTTTAAAAAATGACTTTCTTTTTCTTTTTTTTATTATAATTTTTTATTGACAGTACCTATGCACAGGTAATTTTTACAACATTATCCCTTACATTCACTTCTGTTCTGATTTTTCCCTTTCCTCCCCTCCCTAAATGGCAGGCAGTCTTATACATGTTAAATAAATTATAGTATATCCTAGATACAATATATGTGTGCAGAACCGAATAGTTCTCTTATTGCACAGGAAAAACTGGATTCAGAAGGTAAAAATAACTTGTGAAGAAAAGCAAAAATACAAACAGTTTACACTCATTTCTCAGTGTTCCTTCTGGGTGTAGCTGATTCTGTCCATCATTTATCAATTGGAATTGAATTAGATCTTCTCTTTGTCAAAGATATCCACTTCCATCAGAATACATCCTTATATAGTATTGTGGTTGAAGTATATAATGATCTCCTGGTCCTGCTCATTTCACTCAGTATCAGTACATGTAAGCCTTTCCAAGCCTCTCTGTATTCAATAACTTTCTTTTTCAAAAAAAGCTTGGAAAGACTTACATGAACTGATTTTGAGGAAGTGAGCAGAATCAACATTGTTAACAATGTGAGATGATCAACTGTGACAGACTTAGCTCTTCTCAGGAATGTGGTGACCCAAGAAAATTCCAACAGACTTGGGATGGAAAATGCCATCCATTGATTTCAGAAAGGCCTGGAGAGACTTATATGAACTGATGCCGAGTGAAATGAGGAAGACCAGGAGATTATATACTTCAATCACAATATTATATGATGATCAATTCTGATGAACGTGGCCCTCTTCAACAATGAGATGAATCAAATCAGTTCCAATAGAGCAGTAATGAATTGAACCAGCTACACCCAACAAAAGAACTCTGGGAGATGACTATGAACCACTACATAGAATTCCCAATCCCTCTATTTTTGTCCACCTTCATTTTTGATTTCCTTCACAGGTTAATTGTGCACTATTTCAAAGTCCGATTTTTTTTTTGTACAGCAAAATAACTGTTTGGACATGTATACATATGTTGTATTTAACTTATACTTTAACATATTTAACATGTATTGGTCAACCTGCCATCTCAGGGAGGGGGTGGGGAGAAGGAGGAGAAAAATTGGAACTAAAGGTTTTGCAACTGTCAATGCTAAAAAATTACCCATGCATATATCTTGTAAATAAAAAACTTTAATAAAAAAAAAGAAAATGCCATCTATATCCAGAGAGAGAACTACTAACACTGAATGTGGGTTGAAGCATAGTGTTTTCAAATGTTTGTTTGTTTGTTTGCTTTTTTTTTCTCATTTTTTTCCCCTTTTGGTCTGATTTTTCTTGCAAACACGACCAATATGGAAATATATTTAAAAGGATTATTGCACATGTTTAACCTATATCAGACTGCTTGTTTTCTTGGGGAAGGAAGAGGCAAGGGAGAGAGGGAGCAAACTTTTGGAACAAAAAGTCTTTATAAAAATGAATGCTAAAAATGATCTTTACATGCATTTGGAAAAATAAAATCCTACTGAAATTAGGAGAGAAAAAAAAGAGATTATCAAAGAAAACTGCCCTGATATTCTATTTTGTAAAATAGAAATTGAAAGACTCCACCAATCACCTCTTTTGTTTTTGTATTTTTAAATTATAACTTTTTATTGACAGAACCTATGCCTGGGCAAATTTTTACAACATTATCCCTTGCACTCACTTCTGTTCCGACTTTTCCTCTCCCTCCTTTTACCCCCTCCCCCAGATGGCAAGCAGTCCTATACATGATACATGTTGAATATGTCACCGTATATCCTAGATACAATATATGTGTGTAGAACCGAAGTTCTCTTGATCAATCACCTCTTAAAAGAAGTCCCAAAATGAAAATTCTCAGGAATGTTAGAACCAAATTCCAGAGCTTCAAGGTCAAGGAAAAAATATTGCAAGCAGCCAGAAAGAAACATATCCAAGTTATCATAGAGCCACAGTTAGGACATCACAAGATTTGGCAGCTTTTACATTAAAGGAGCTGAGGACTTGGAATAAGATATCCCAGAGCGCAAACAACCTAGGATTACAACTAAGAATGACCTCTCCAGCAAAAGTGAGTATAATCCTTCAGGGGAAAAATGGATATTTAATAAAATTGAGCGCTTTCAAGTATTCCTCATGAAAAGACCAGAGTTAAATAGAAAATATTATTTTAAAATATAAGACTCTAGGGAAGCATAAAAAGGTAAACAGGAAAGGGAAAACATAAAGAGACTTAATAAGGTTAAATTGTTTACATTACTATGGAGGAAGATGATACTTATCACTCACATGCACTTTCTCATTATTAGGACATATATAGATAGATGCCACATATAGATAGACTGCAGAAGTATGAATTGACAATATTGGGACGAAATATAGAAAAAACAAGGGGTGTGAAAGTATACCTTAGGGAAAAGGGTGTAAAGGTCTGAAACTCTTGAGTTGATACACTGAGGTCGGACAACCAAGCACTTTAGGCTAATTACCAATTGGACAGTACACTATAAGCATATGCTTGGAAAATGGCCCTTCCCACTATTCTGTGCTAGTTCGATAACTGGTGTATACAGAGAACTGTAGGAGGGACTAGGGGGTGGAGGAGTAAGACTAGCCAGAGTCACTTCTAAGCAGGAGATGAAGAGGAGAGGTTGTGGAGATTCTGCATCCATCCAATTCACTCCTACCCCTAAAGAGCAAGAATAAAGACCAAGGACTTTTGCTTATCCTGACTCCAGCTGATTCTAAGGCATCCAGGGTGTTAACTCAGTCTTCACAAAAGGGAAAAGAAAAGGTGGAATGAGGTAAATTATCTCACATAAAAAAGGTAAAAAGAGCTTTTACAAGTAAAGCAAAAGTTGGAGGAGATTATGGGAAAAGTTTGGCCCTTACTTTCACCAGAAGTATTCATTTGGGTATATAAATCTATATTATTTTACAGGAAAATTAAGAGGGAAAGAAGGTAAAAGAAAAATACTACTTCACATCTATTACAATGGCTAATAAGGCAGAAAAAGAAAATGATAAATGTTGGAGGGGATATGGGAAAATTGAGACACTAACGTACCACTGATGGAGTTGTGAAATGATTAATTCAATCACTCTGGAGATTTGAAACCATGCCCCAAAACTATAAAACTATGCATGCCCTTTGACCCATTAATACCACTACTAGGTCTGTATCCCAAGAAATTTTTTTTATTATAGCTTTTTATTTACAAGATATATGCATGGGTAATTTTTTAGCATTGACAATTGCAAAACATTTTGTTACAATTTTTCCCCTCTTTACCCCCATTTTTCCTCCCCCAGATGGCAGGATGACCAATACATATTATATATGTTAAAGTATATGTTAAATACAACATATGTATAAAATGTCCATAGTTATTTTGCTGTACAAAAAGAATCGGATTTTGAAATAGAGTACAATTAACCTGTGAAGGAAATCAAAAATGCAGGTGGACAAAAATAGAGGGATTGGGAATTCTATGTAGTGGTTCATAGTCATCTCCCAGAGTTCTTTCATTGGATGTAGCTGGTTCAATTCATTACTGCTCTATTGGATCTGATTTGGTTCATCTCACTGTTCACTGTTCATCTCACAGGGTCACATCCATCAGAATTGATCATCACACAGTATTGTTGTTAAAATATATAATGATCTCCTGGTCCTGCTCATTTCACTCGGCATCAGTTCATTTAAGTCTCACCAGGCCTTTCTGAAATCATCCTGTTGGTCATTTTTTACAGAACAATAATATTCCACAACATTCATATACCACAATTTATTCAGCCATTCTCCAACTGATGGGCATCCATTCAGTTTCCAGTTTCTGACCATTACAAAGAGGGCTGCTGTGATGACCACATATTTTAAAATCAGCCAGAGTCAGGAATTCAGGTTAAGGGCAAAATCTTCAATCTTTATTCTTTTTGAGGTGAAGGGGGATTGCAATAGCAATATGGGCAGCTGTGACAGGAAACCAGCCAGCAGAAGTGAAGGGGGATCACGATAGCAATGTGAGCAGCTGCTACAAGAAACCTGCCAGCAGACCCTCCCTGCCTCTCTTCCTGCCACTCAGCCTCCACCCACCAAAATCGTCATTTCCTATACAACACATCAGGATTTGCACAACGAATGGGCAGGGGCCATTCTTTCTTCAATCATATATATTAATAGAGTATGATCCAATTACTATTTAGCCTCACGTGCTTGGGACCTCAGTGCATCAACTTGAGCTTCAGTCCATTACAGGCCACCATAAACATTCTTGCACATATAGGTCCCTTTCCCTTCTTTAAGATCTCCAAGAGATTTTTTATAAAAGAAAAAGGACTTTTGTGTACAAAAATTAACACCTCTTTTCTGTTGGCAAAGAATTGGAAACTCAAGGAATGCTCATCAATTGTGGGATGGCTGAAGAAGTTGTGGTATATGATTGTGATGGAAAACTATTGTGCTATAAGAAACAATGAGCAAGAAGCTCTCAGAAAAACTAACTGTAAAGGACTTGTAATGAAAAATGTTATCTGTTCCCAGAGAAAGAACTAATTGAGTCTGAACACAGACTGAATCATACTTTTTTTTTTTTACTTTATTTTTCCTAATTTTCTTTTCTTGTCTATTTTCTTTTACCTTAACTAATATAGAAATATTTTTACATGATTATTTATGTATAACCAATAACAAATTTCTTGCCTTCTCAATGGTGGGTAGGTGGTACAGGGAAGGAAGAAAGAGAATTTGGAATTCAAAATTTAAAATGAATGCTAAAACTTTTTTTTTTTTAACATGTAATTGGGGAAAAATAAAAGTGCTGCCATTTCACACTTCTCAGATTGGTCATGATGACAGAAAAAGATAATGACAACTATTGGAGGATGTGGGGAAAAACTGGGACATTAATGCATTGCTGATGGAGTTGTGAAATAATCCAACCATTCTGGAGAGCAATCTAGAACTATGCCCAAAAGGCCATCATACTATGCATACACGCTTTGATCCAGAAGTCTCACTACTGAGTCTGTATACCAAAGAGAATATAAAAGAGGTGCCCACTAAGAGAACACTGTTCACATCAACAAGATTATGTGATGGTCAACTATGATATACCTGGCTCTTTTTCAACAATGAGGTGATTCAAGGCAAATCCGAAAAATTTGGGCTGGAAAATGCCAATTACATATCCAGATAGCGCTATGGACACCGAATATGGATTGGAACACAGTATTTTCACCTTTTTGCTGCTGTTCTTTGTTTGCTTGTTTATTTTTCCTTTCTCATGGTTTTTTTTTCCCCCTTTTAAATTTGATTTTTTTATGTAATATGAGAAATATGGAAATATGTTTAGAAGACTGGTGCCTGTTTAACCTATATCAGATTGCTGGCTATGTTGGAGAGGGAAAAGAAGAAAAAAATTTTGGAACACAAAGTTTTGCAAAGGTGAATATTGAATACTATCTTTGCATATAGTTAGAAAAGTAAAATACTATTACAAATTATGTTACAGAGGATATAACTTTGTAGGAGGGATGTGGGGTAAAATTAGGAGATGTATAACCAAAAGAGCAATAAAGTTTATTTTTTTTTAATTAAGAAAGAAAAAGAAAAAGCACTAAATATATTTTTTAAAGATATATACTTGCCAAAAATTGATTTAATTCCCCCATGAAATACTAAATCTTTAGATTCACATCTAATGCAAATAATATACAAAATATACATAAACACACACACATATATTTATATGCTACCCACATTTGGGGCAGCAAATTCATCAAGACAGATCTCTAATAAAAATTACTACAGTAAAAACAGAACAAACTTACAAAGCAATTTTTGAGTAATGAAAAATATAGACACATTACACACAAAATAAAATGTTAAAATATATGTATGTAAAGTGAAGTGATTTTCCCTTCTGCTATCAAGTAGGCATACTCTCCTCTATGTTAATTAATAATCCTATAAAATCTTCTGATTCAATGCAACTCATTAATACATTTAAAATTATAGATCTGGAGAGTAAAAATGTCTACTTTGCAGGAAACGGGTTTCTTGTTACCTGGTGATATCTTCCAAGTCAATTTAACATATTAATATAAGTTTAAAAATTACAAACCTGGATTAACAGTAAGTCTGCTTCAGGTGAAATGGGTTACAACAACTGGGCTACAACAGTAGCTATACCACCTGTTTTTTATTTTGTTTTGTTTTGTTTTTTGCTTTAGGGCAAGAGTTACTAACCTGGGATTTGTGAACTTTTGTTTTTTTAAAATATTTTTATAAGTGTATTTGAATATAATCAGTTTCCTTTAAAATTTACATTTAATTTTATGCACTTAAGAACATTATTCTAAAAAGAGGTCATGAACATCATTTAATATTAGCATTTTTAAGGGGTACTCTTTCTTCTTAGACTTTTTTGGGAGGAAGTTAAAATTTTTTTTCCATTTGCAGCTTTTCAAGTAAAATTTTATTAAATTTCTAACAAATAATAAAAATATAGACAGAAAATTCTGTTTTAAAGTAAAATATGAAACTTATCTTTTCATATCCTTCAAAGAATTGACAGACTATTTCACTGTAAAAAATACAGTAATATTATTAAAGGAAAAAAATCTACTTCTGTCTGACATAAATACATACATACATATGTATAAGTAGTTTTGTGTGTGACATACACAAATGTACAACTTCAGACACATTCACACACACAAACATGTTTACTTGTATTGATTCTCTTTATATATTTATCCATGTAATCATTTCTTCCAATAGAATTTAAATTCTATTAGTGTAGGAACAGCAGTCTCTTTTTTGTATCATCCTGAATACAAATGCTCCAAAGCTTAAAACAATGCCTAGAGCAAACAGAGCAAATCCTGGAACACAACACCAGGAGGTGATACAGAGGACACTACCTGGACCTGGAATTTGAAAGATCTGAAAGCATATCTAGCTTCAGAGACTTACTAGCTATGTCATTTAGCTGCTGTCTGATTCAGCAGTTAAATTCACCTACCTCCTAGGGTTGTGTACAAATGAGATCTTATTTGTAAAGTGTATCAAAAACTTTAAAGTGCTATAGAAATCTTAGCTATTCTTTTTAGTATCAATTATAAATTATGGTTCACAGACTGTCCTGATGTCTACCGTTCTACTCAACCATTTCTCAACTATACCTCTGATATGACCACCAGAAAAACTGCTTCCAGTCTTTGGATGAATTTAATCTATTTAGTTTTAGAAGTCCTGCCTTGGATCCAGTTATCTTTCTAAGTAAATGAGTGAGCACAAGCTCAATTGTCCTATTAGAAGCAGTTGGTCCTAGACCAAACTAACCAGAATGTGGGAATGATTAGTAGAAGAATCAAGAAACAAGGAGGATAAAAATTGAGAAAAATTCTCAAATTGCCTATTTAAAAATCCCTGAAAACATGATATTTGCCTCTAGAGAGAGGTAATGGACTCAATGTAAAAATAAATCATCTTTCCTATTTTGGGGGGGGGTGTTGGAAGGCAAGGCAGAACATGGCTAATGTAGAAATTTATACCACATGATTATATATCTGGAATGGATTTATTTTTCTTGCCTTCTCAATGGATGAGAGAAGTAGAGGAATTGGATTAAAAATGAAAATAAAATTTAATGAAAAATATTTTTAAAAGCAATTTTGGAGAGAGTATTTATATAATAAGGTCAGATGCCAGACTTCAAGTGTCAAGAAGTAGAGGAGAGGACATAGAAGACAAAGAGTAAATAGTAGGAAATTTAATGTAAAAGGGAGGAGACACAGCATAACAGCTTGATAGGATGACAAATCAAAAACAAGATAAAGAATGTAGGACTCCCGAATGCTTCTTCTTTATTTTTTTCCCAAAGCAACAAGATACAGTAGGTAGAGAGTAAAGAAAATGATGAAAGGGTGGGGAGAGATGAATGAAGAGGAAAAATATATAGGATAGGAAGGTCAAAGGTACAAGTCTAGGGGCTAATAATCACAGTAGAATGGACCGCTTCATCCCAGACTAGAATAAAGGAAAGAAAAAAGTAATCCCAGACTACTATATGGAATGCTGGGAGAAAAGGAATATACAATAAGTAAGCCCATTTAAGTATAGTTAAGGCCCTCTCCTGAGAAGGAGAAGGGAGGAATGTGGGAAGCTGGAGGAGAGATGAGGAAGTTTGTGTGGAGTGTAACAAGTTAATCAAGGAAGAAGAAGAGGACTGCCTTGGTATATTGAGGACCCAATTGAGAGTCTGAGGTAATACATTGTCAGCATGGTACTAGATCCAGTGTCATTCTGAAGCAAGAGTAGAAATTAAGGCAAATAATAGTGGGTAACACAAGGCACAAGCACCAAGAGGACAAGGGATCCAAGGACAGAGGAGTGTGAGATTAAGAGGCAAGATTGGGAAGGAAATTCAGGCAGACATGAAAAGAGAAGTCCTAACCATACAGGCTCAGAGGACTCCACAGGATCACAATGAGGGGTGGGCAGTGCAGGACACAGAGCATCACCTGGTAGCCTCCAGATATTATGATCCCAGTAGCTCCTCAATCACTTCTTTTAGGGCTAATATAAAATGATGCTCATGGGCACATGCAGAACAGGGAAGTCTGGCCTCAGTAAAGCTCTAAGCTAATGATCTTAAGTAGATTTGGGCCACTAACCTCATTTTTCTGGAATGTTAATTTCCTTATCTTCATCTGCAACAAGGCTGAACTAATAATAAGCTCTAAGGTTTCAATGACTATGATTCTCCAGCATTACTATCTTTATTATTTTTTACTTAATTAAGCCTATAATTAATATCTATAGATCATAAATTCTTTTTTGAGGGCAAAGATCATTCCTCATATTTCTCTGTATCCTCTACAATCCTTCCACAAAATAGGAACTCAAATACTTGAAGACTAATTAAAAACTATGCAAACAGATATAGTATGAGAGATAGCTACTTACCTCTCTAATTCTCTTGATCTGAATGTAATTTAATCGTCCCCAGTCAAGTTCATCCTTTAAAATTACACAAATGTGTTAAGTCAGTAATAGCTAAAAAATTATTTCATAACTTTGAACTCGTGTGACGATATAATTATACTCCAATAAACTAATAATATGTTAATAAACCAAGTTTCTTTTTTAAACTGCTCCAACAAATTATTTATGGAAGTCACAATGAATGTCACCAATCCTTCAAGTTTAACATTCCTTGCCCTAAAAAGTCCCAATTCTCCATGAAAACAGAACTAAAACTATGATTTCAATGATATAAGAATACCCAGTAAAGAAAACCATCTACCAATGGAGGTGAACCCTCGCAACTATCTAGCATGTCATGCTGTGTCCCAGTGTTGGAGGATAGTTTAAACACAAGGCCTAAATTTAACCTGTGATCAAAAATAAGTGAAGACAAAAGGTTACAGATTCCTTGATTATGCAAGAGGTATTCTACTGGGATATATTATGTGGATTTACTGATACATTACAGCCAAATCAGTTGCTTGGTCTTGCAACTAATAGTGTAGGATCCAAAACATTTATCAAGTGGAAATTTGGGCTAATTTTAGGAAAAGCTGGCTCAATCTGGGTTTTTATATAGAATAGAAAGAATAATGGCCTTGAGAGCCTAAGGACTCTAATTCAGACTATCTGGATCTAAGCTTCAATTTCCTCAACTTGAAAATGGGGATAATAAATATTTATACTAGCTAATTTCAAGGGAGGCACACTCTGTTGTAGTGGAGAGGGTTGAATTTGTGGGGTTGATCCAAATTAAAAACTACCTCTGACAGTGCTACTGGCTGTGTGACCATGGGTGAGCCTTTCTGAGCCTCACCTAATATTTAAGGGATCTAAATGATAAATCGGTTGTAATCCATGTCGATGGAAGTTTACATACATATAAATACAGGTATTTTATGTATGTACTGTCATTACAAGATTGGTTAAGTGACTTACAAAATTGAAAAGTCGATACAAAAGTAAGCTATTAATATTTTGTTATACTAATTGTTAGTGACAGACTCATTAGGATTAACCCCTACTACCCAGACCATTGCTCACACATTAGGATTTTTATGCTATCATATTCCATATCTAATGATAAAAAGAGCATGAAAACATTCTGAAATTCCCTCTTTTACATCATTCAATATACAATAAAACAAAAAGGGAAAATAATTTACCTTTGGATGACGAAATTCTCCTCTTTGTCTGCAGGCTTGCCAAGTCTAAAAAGTTTCCCACAAATTCCAATATTTCATTAGTTATCTTGTGCAGAAATTCTATACACATATTTCGATTGAAAACTTAATAGATAGTATTTAACATGTAATTTATGAAGTTAAAATTTAATAATATTGCCATCAATATCTTTACAAAGATTTTATTAATTTTAATAGCTTATGAGCTTAATGAATTTCTATGGCCAAAAAAATTTATTCTTATCACAACTAGTTGACAAACCTTTCCATATTTAGACTATGCTAGGATCCAATCTGAAATCTTTTCAGCATGTTAAAACCTACCAAAGCTGCAATACTTCTGGCATAGTCCATAGGATCAACTTTAACAATCATGAGGCATTACAGTAAGATTTTTCTGAAATATTCACATCATGAGCTCCAAGTGAAAAATATGAAGTTTTATTGAATTACTGAAAGCTTTCAGATCAGAACTTTTTAGAAGTAAAAGTAACAGTAAATGTCCTTGTCAAATTAATATTTTCACTAAACACTAGAGAACTTACTTTAAAAGCTTCAACAAGCGCAATGCAATCACTCTTACTGTTGCCAGAAAAATTCATTTTATTCCTGTGAATTAAACCAAAAAAATGTGTGATCCAAAAATCCTTCAAGTAAATGGACATTAAAAATATGAATATTAAATACCTATATCCATCAAGATGCTGTCTGAAAGGCATTGCAAAAAAATTCTTCAATGAGAGAGCTGCAGCTATCAAAAGAGAAAGAGAGAGATTAACTTTTTTAGCATGGTGTTATCCAAACTACTCATAAACATTTTCTTCTTTTTATACTCACCTATGATAAGGCATTCTTCTAGACATCCAAAGACATGTCCAAGCACTATTAATTTACCAAGTTGCTGATCTACAGGAAGTTGGGCCAAAACCCGTCCTAAGAAAGTCAGTTCACCATCATGGGGATTTTCTTCTTCTCTCTGCCCACTAACAGCAAGTGCTCCTACCTTTATAAAGTGATTAATTGTTATTATTAGCAATACAGAAAGGTATATTTTACTTTATAAAATACAGTATAAATAGTTTTAAGACCTATGAAAATGTTAGTTAAATAATTTTATGTGCGCGTGTATATGAAAGAAACAAAGAGACAAAGGAAGAGAAAAATATGTAACAATACAGAACAAAGGTTTGATATATATATTTAAGAGCTCATTCAAGAGGCACAAGGTAGTGCAGTAGATAGAGCACCAGCTCTGAAGTTAGAATTTCTAGGGCAAGGGACAGAGCTCAGATGGATGGATGGCACAACATAGGGCATTCGACAAATACCTTCCTGCCTCACAGATCTAGGATGATCTGAGGAGACTACCTACATCTGAGTGATGTACCACAACAAGGTAAAGAAAAGTTCCAGGCACTGGAAAGTGCTCTCAGAGGAGAACATTCAAAACCAAACATTGCTCATAGCCCTGAAGCAGAGAAGGGTCTCAATTCTAGTTTCTAGCCCAACTTGAAGCCTATAGAAAATAACCAGAGCAGAAAGTCCCAAAGACAAACATCTTATTGGATAGGGGCTGGGACCGGCAACAGTCTACTGTTGCTCAGATCCAAATCCAGGTCAAGAACTTCCAGAATTAAGAGGGCAGAGTCAACAATCAAGCTTTACTCTGAATTGGACCACTAGGAAAAAACTTAAAACTTTTAAGTCTCTGGCCTGAGCTCAGTCTGAAAGCCTGGAATAAAGCTTTTGTTTTCTTCAAAAAAAAAAAAAAAAAGCAGCAACAGGATAAGCCCCGATCTTCCTCTACAAGTTCCCAGAGTGTGGCCCTAATATCAGGTCCAAAGTCTATTTGTGGAAGAATGAGCAAGCAAAAATAAGAATCCCATTATAAAGAGCTAATATGATGATAATATAAAGATAAAGATAATAAGATGATAAGCTCAAGACACAAACCTAAATAAAAAGAGCCCTGACTTCAAAATCTATATACAAAGCCTCAAACAAAAAACAGCCTGGGGCACAAATTCAAGAAGAACTTCTGGAAAAGAAGGAAGAGTTAAGAACAAGAGTTTAAAATATTTTTATAAATGAATGAGAACACTATTCAAAAGGACTAGGAAGGTAATTAATAGATTGGCACAAGAGGTACAAAACCTAATCCAAGATACAAATGCTCTGGAAATTAAAATGGACCAAAAAAAAACCAATTACTTCAGGAGAGAACTAGAAATATATTAAAACTTAATCAAGACTTAAATATTCACAGCAATACAAAAATCCAAGAGAATTCTAAAGGACTTATGAACAATGCTATCTATTTACAGAGGGAAAAAATGGAGTCTGAATGTAGATTATTGCACAGGCAACAATGTATCCAGAATAAGAAGATAGTTAAATGAGAAAAAAAGTCTTTGTATTAAATTTCTCTGGAAAGGGTTTGATAACCAACATATAGAAATAATAAAATTAATGAAATGAAAATAAATGAATATGCATATATGTATGTATATATACATAAATGAGACTGATTCCCTGATAAAAGTCAAAGAATATGAATAATTTTCTTCAAAGTATTTATATCCACATCAAAAAAAAATGCTTCAGATCATTGTCATTAAGAGAAATGCAAATTAAAATCATTCTGAGATTTCATTTCATATTTTTGCAAACTGGCCAAAAAACAAACAAAATGGTGGCAGTGAAATCCCCTCTTTTCTCATCAAGAACATTTAGATAAAGAATCCTACCTCTTTTAGCAGAAGGATGGTCCGTTCAATGTCACCAAGACTGGGTGGAGAAAGAGCAGTTGCCAGCAAAGCTCTTGGCTCACCCATATCAAGCAACTTTACTTTTAAAATTGTGCTTCCTAATGGACAGCGCTAAAAGTTAACAAATAAAAAAGTAAGTTGAACTCAGGAATAGTGGCTCACATTTTTTCAGCATTAATATTTGCAACACTTTCCTCTTAACAAGTAAGATAAGTAATCAGGATTATTCTCTCCTCCCTCCCTCCCCCCCTTCCATCTTTTGCCTCCACGGCTCTCTTTTACACACACACACACACACACACACACACACACACACACACACCTTTTCTAAACCAAGAAGAGAGGAGTTATTTTTTGTTCTGAGCTTTTAAACAAAGTTCATCAAAAGCTCTGACTTGCTTGTGATCACACAGCTCTTATGGGCCGAGTAAGCAGTGGAGCTGGGCCTCAAAATTCCTACACTTCACTGCTTATTTCATAATATCAGAGAGTCTTGAACAGGAAACTGAAAATCTTTGAAAGGAATTAAGTTTTTGATATAAGTCTACTCCAAAGATTCTTCTTGGTGTGACACTGACCCTCTATCTTAGAAGATGATGCTGGTAGGTATCTAGTCTTCTGACAGATTCTTATAGCAAGCATGTACAACTTTAATTCTTGTACTGGTGACAAATTGTGTATCTGACTAATTTGGAGAAACCTCACCAACTTGGCCACAATCTGATACACACATAAAGATATCTGTAGTCATATATCTGTATCTATAATGTTTTATTTTCAATGCAAAGCATTTATTAAGCTTGCCTACAAGAGACGTGCTAGAGATAAAAAGACAAAAACAAAACAGTCCTTAAGGAACTCATTCTACTGGGGAGATTTTACACATATATAGTAAATAAATTCAATATATATAAAAATACAAAGGCTGATAAATTGTTTCAGTTGTATCAACTCTCTCTAAGGCAGCCCTACAATACTAAATAGTCCTACCAAAAGTGGAAGAATTGAAATATGCATTTAAGTTTCAAAAGAAAAACCTGTTATTAATATCTAATAAACAAGTTTTATCAATTTTAGCTAATGAAAAAAGAAATGGACAAAGGATACAGTCACTTGATAAAGCCAAGGAAAGAACTGAAACTTACCATTAGTTTTGAATCTAAAGGTTCAATGGAATGAAATAAATTAAAATCTGGTTGGTTCTCAGATTCCTCCATTTGAGAGGAATAAAAAAAACCCCAGTTAATAATTAATTTTTAATTGACAATTAAAATGAATATAGGACTAATTCTTAAATTGTCAGTCAATAAACATTTATTAAGGGCCTACTATGGGTTAGGCATAGTTCTTAACATTAGGGAGCCACAAAAAAACAAAAAGACAATCCCTGACCTCAAGAAGCTCACAATCTAATGGGTGAGATGACATGCAAACAATCTGGCAACAGATTAAACAGAGGAGATGACAGAGAATAAGGAAAACTGGGAGGATAGAGATAAAGGAAATTTGGAAGTGGGGGGAAGGGGAGGCAAGCTAAAAAGTTCAGTTTTGTATATGTTGAGTTCAAAATTGTCTTTAGGACATGTCCAATAAATAGATAGCTGGAGAAATTAGGTGAGGATAGGTAGATATGAGAATCATCAACATAGAATTAATAATTAAATCCATGAGATCCAATGCACTACAAATATATTAATGATGGAGAGGAAGAGGGAAAGGGAAAGAGGAACGCAAAATAGACCTCTAGGGACATCCACAGTTAAGCAGGCATGACCTGGTTGAGGTAATCTAGCAAAAAAAAAAACTAAGTAGTAATGGTCAGATAGGTGAGAAGAGAACCTTGAGAGAAAAAGAGTCCTGAAAACCTAAAAAGAAGACAATTTTAGGACATGAGAGTGATCAACAGTGTTAAAAAACTGTTAAAAGAGATCAAGGAGAATGAGAAAGAAAAGTCTATGATATTTGTTAAGTAATCATTGGTAATTTTGGAAAGAATAATCGCAGTTGAATAATGAGGATGGAATCCAGATTATAGAAAGTTAAGAAGATGGTGAGAAAAGTGGAAGAGTTGTACTAAATGTAAAGAAAACACACTCCACATTAAATTCAACAATTTTAATTGAACATTGCAGCTATTCAGTAACAGGTATAATTCAAAACACAATGGCCATCCTTTTTTGACTAAAAAGAACACAGAAAATGAAGTTCATTATCTACAAAATAAGAAAAACCTAACAAAATCAAGCAAGTTTCTACAATCAGAACTTAAAATAATTAGCACAATTTAAGATATCCAAATTATGCAACTATATCAATAATAAAAATTAAAAAACAACATTTAAGAAAAACAATTTTATGAGTTCCAAAATGCTTTAGAAAATACTTTCATAATCCAATATTTTTAATAATTTCTAATCTAAAGTAAATAATATGGCACTAGTGGTGAAATGCTGTATTTTAATGAGATTCAATGAATAAGAATATAATTTTATTAATCTTCAAAGAAAACATTTTATTCATTTATTTATGATTTATATTGTACCTAGCTTCCAAAATAATTTAAGAAGACATACAGAATTAAATATAACATAAAAAGTTAGAATGTAGAGAAATATACTATGTAGGACTTTTGGGAAGACATAAACAAAAATCACAGTGAATGACGTACAAATGGGTTGTGATTTATGAAAAATGAAGGGAAATGATTCATTGAAATGTATAAAAATGATAAAATTTCTGTAATAAAAATAAAACCAATGTCATCTATAAAGAACATTTAGATTATGTTACAAATAACACAAAAGGAGCCATTTCCTACATTTTGGTCCTGAATGTGGCTCTGGCATAAGTTTTCTTAAAATCTAAGACAAGAAAAATAATTTAGATTTAATGAAAGAGAATACTTAAATCCATCTGTGTGGATTGCCTATTTCAAGAAATTCAAGTTAAGGAGATATACATTACATAGATCCTCATACAGAAAAAAGTATCATAAGAATATGCTAACCATAAAACATACCAGTTTTCAACTGGTCACTAATCTAATCTTCTACAAAGTCCAAGAACATATTAACACATGGGAAGTTCAACTCTTGACAGATCTTACCATGATTCAAAGATTTCAATTATTAGACAACTGGAAATATCTTTTGCCTAATATTATCTTTTTGTCTAAGCCTTGATAATAACAGAAAGTCTTATCAAAAGTTTTGCCACAGAATAATGAATTTTGTTTTCATTATACTTGTATTTCACTTTTAAAAAATTTAATAAGCATTTATTTTCTCTCTCTTCTACTTCTTCCATTAAGAAAATTTAAAAATGCAACATGCATCATTAAGCAAAAGTCATTGGTCATGGCCAAAAATGGTTTTAAAGCAACTTTAAATCTATTCTGTCAAAAAGCAGGTAACATGCTTCATCTTGTTAATGAGAGAGAAAGCTGTTGCTTTATATCCTCTGACCAGAATTGATCTGTTGGGAATGGGTTTCATTCTTACAAATCTTAATCAGTTCCTTATGTATCTTGTATGTGAGGCCTTTATCAGACAAATTTGCTGCAAAGGTTTTTTCCCATTTTATTGTTTTTTTCCTCATTTAAAGTATATTAAGTTTTTGTGTAAAGACTTTTAAAAAATTTTATATAAATTGAAATTATTCACTTTTATCTTCTGTGTCTGGTCATAAACTGTCTATTCCTGTCTAGTCACAAACTCTTCCCCATCAAAAGATTTGAAAGGAAATTTCTAGAACAATAACTTTTTCAGTCATAGGATCTCTTGAAGATGAACTACAACTAAGTAGACATGAGCTGTGACTTGTGTCTGAGGAAGGAGGATTAGAAGCCATACAAATTATACAGACTGTTAAAGTACTGATGCCTGTTACAATTCACCTTTCACTGGTACTTTAGAATTTGTGAAGTGTTTCTCTTTTGTCATAACCCTGTAACAGTTAAGCTTAGTTTAAATCAAAATACAAGAAATATATTTCTGCAATGAATGAGAAAGAATGGTCCTTTCTGTATCTAATAAGTACAGAGTTCAGAGAATCGAAAGAGATACACTGTTAACAGTATTATCATTAAACTGTTTCTCTTCAAGTAGGTGAATTCTTTAAAAATGATTATAGCCACCAATCCACTATTAAGCTAACTATTAATGCCTTGTCATAGATAGGAAAGAAAAACGTGCTTTTAGATACTAGATGGGAGGGAAGACAGATGGGTTTTTGTACAAGTTTAAATGCTTAATGTACCATAAGAAAAGCATATTTTTAGTCATAAGCACAAACAACAAGAACACACAAAAGCAATCGATATTTACTTCCAAATAAAGTTTTCAATATTTTAGAATAGTTGCTTGAGATATCAGGAGTTTGTGCCTTATGGCACAAAAATAAACAACTTTTCCCAAACTTATAATTATCCTATTAAACAAAAGTATAAAAATCTTTTAAGTCAGTTACAAAATTTTTCTAATTTCCAAATTAAAATTTGTTCACCCACTACTGTAATAAAACTATTATTATTTTCTGATTGTTAATAAAAAATTGTCAAAGAAAAAAATAATTGTCAGAAAGAAAGATTGAATTCTTACCAGCATCTCAGGAACTACATGATCTGGGATACAATTTATCCAAAAGTCTTTGTGGATGAGTCTGTAACAATACCCTTTAGAAACACGCCCAGCCCGACCTTAAAGTAAAAGAAAAAATTAAAGTACTGTTTGATACAAATTACTTGCATTTTTGGCTAATGTCAAGATAAATACGTGTTGGTTTAGGAAAACTATTTCCTAAAATTTGATGTTATAAAAAAGAAAATCTGAGTAAGAATTTTTATAAAAATTAATACCTTATATTCCATTAATTCTGCAGAGATTCTACTAAGGAGTTAATTTCCAGATTTTTAATAATTAATAGATAAAATTTAAATGTAACATTGCTTATAAAATAAGATTTATTCAGGACAAATATTTTCCCATTGAATTATGTTCTAAAATCGGCTGTTCATACCAAAATAAATTTGAATATAAGATAAATATAGCAAATATATCTTAAGTTATATAAATCAATTTACACAAACAAGAGAATACATTTGTTTATCAAAATAAGTAACAACAAAAACATCAATACTAAACATTATCATAAGTTGCAGTAAATGTTAGGTATAATGAGATGTAGATATACATAAACCACACATTTCTTTAAACAATCTCAACATTTTAAGAAATAGAACAATCATAACAAGATTGCAGGAGGTTTTTTTTTTTCTTGACAATTTTACTATCAATTGTATTATAAATAGCCTTTCCAGGCCTTATAGGATGAACTCTAAACATATGTAAATAAGCTGGGATGGAACTTTTCCCAAAGTGACTCTACTTACTACATATCTTAAATATTACCTTTTCATTTGAGCAAGGATACACAAACTCCAAAATGCAAACTTATACTTTAACTTCCTTTGACAGATACTGTCAAGAAATATCAGATTCCTTTATCATAGAAAACCTCTCAGACTTTCTACTGACTTTTTACTGATCTTCTGTACCTGCATTCTACATCAGGATAGCTTTAATAACCTGTACTTCCAATTCTGTGATCACCCTTATCGATAATATAAAATAATATAGGAAGGAAACAACACTGAAAACAGAAAAAAAGTACAGTGCAACTTGATGAAGGGCAATAGTCTAACAGTAAATCTAAGCTTCTGCAATTCTAGAAATAAGTCAAGAAGAATTCATTATGATCATAAGCCTGACATGAATGAGTATGCATTTCTGTAATGTTTATGAACACCTGTTAGAGACTACAAAAACTTAAAAGTCTAGGAAAGATAAACTGTAACAGAAAATTTTTGACTAAATGAGTTTGGGCTAAAAAATGGAAGTCAACATAGTAGAATATAATAGGTCTACTGTGATACAATGAACATACATAAATACCCATCAGACATCTGATGATGGTTAGTTACCTAACAAATACACTGATGTAGGGAAAGAACAATGCTAGGAACTCATAATATTAAAAGGAAGAATAAAGTGAGCCCAGAAACCAAATGAGGAGAATTAAAAAGTCCACATGACCTGCAAGAATTCAGGAATTCTGAATTCAAGAATAAGGAAATGTTTTGCATGACTATCTATCTATCTATCTATCTATCTATATATATATATGTATATTCTATATAAAATTGCTTGTCTTCTCAGAGAGTGAAGGAAGAGAAGGTCAGAATTTGGAATTCAAATTATTTAAAAGTGAATGTTTAAAATTTTTATTTAAAAAAGTAGCTGAGAAAAATAAAACAAAAATTAACTAATTTTTTTAAAAAAAGAATGCACTGTATTGGAGGGGGAAGGGGGGAAACCATAAAGAGGATAACAGGAATCACCAAATCAATAGATGGGCAAGAAAGAAAGGTAAAATCTTTTAAATGATTTAAAGACCATTTATAATTAGCATGACAGGTTATGTAGAAGTTAGCATGAACACTAATAATAAGGGCTTGTGACTAATAAGATTCCAGTTATAAGCTAATATATCCAAGTTTCAATTCAAACACAATATAAAATGGTACACAAAAAGAATTACAAAACATTAATCAGATATTACCATGATCAATTCTTTAAAAGAAGAAAAGAAACATTAAAGCTGAAAAAAACATGAATAGTATTAGAACTGAAAAAGGTAATCAAGAGTATGCTAAAAACAATTTATAAAGCTTTCTTCTCTCTAGAATCATCTATCCACACACATATTAAAGTATGTAAATGAAAATTATAAAAATATGTGAACATAAAAAATTTTTGCCAATGATATCATATAGCAACCTACATACTTAAAAGTCATGCAACTGACTGAAAAAAAAATACAAAATCTTATTGTTTACTGTTTGTTGGAGATGAATGAGCATTTGACGCAATAGGAATCACCTAGGAAGTTTTTTTAATGTATACATCATGGTGACAAAAGATTACTTGTAGGGGCAAAAACAATTCACAGAGAAAATAAGAAGAGTGCTATTGTCTAGATTAAAGCAGTACTCAAACTTTCTCATCTCATATTCATTAAAAATTGAGGACTCCAAAGAGCTTATGTTTTATGTGGGTTATATATATAAATGTTTACATATTAGACATATTAAAACCTCTTATTATTATGAAAATAGTTTTGACTTTTGGATACTCTGAAGTCAGAAGGACCTGAGTTCAAATATGACATTTAGAGGAATGGTGTCAAACTCAAATAAGAAAAAGAGATTACTCAACTATAAGTAAAGATATATGCTAGCTGCATACTGACATAAAATTACAAATTAATGTTATCTATGTTTTACTGTATCTTTATTCCTATTATTGTATTTTAAGATAGTTCAGGCTGTACTTGATATGCATCCTGTGAACCTATCTTATATAGGGGTCAATGTTTGCTAAAAGTAGGAAAGTAATATTGATAGAAGAATCTGATATCTCCTTCTTCAAAGTACTCAGAGAAAAGACACTTGTCTTTTGTAGAATACCAAATATTAATCTTCTATGCATGTTATCCTAGGAAGGATAGGAGATGCTAAAAAAAAAAGTGAAATTATGAAAATGCAAAGGGGAAAAAATCCAATAAGGAGAAAAAATACAAGTTGTCTGAATAGATTAAAAATGGATACACAATGTGATAGAACTCTTATCTTCCTGTTGCCAACTTTTTTCCACCCAGATTCCCTAATACAGCTTCCTAGTTGAGAGACATAAAAAGTTTCAGCTATGTGAGCCCCTCAGACTCATCTGAGTCTGACTTGGACTTACTGAGTCCAAGTGAATCTTCATCACTTGATGACTTTACAAAATCAGAGATATTTCAAGATGAAGATAAGGGAGACTCACACATCCAATAATAATATTAACAAAAAGACTAAAACAATGTATCAAAAACATTATACACTATGAGCATATTAAATTTCTATCAAGACAATTGGGGCTCAATCAATACAAGGGCTATTTGACAATATCAAAATATCAAAATCAAATGACTACATCAATAGATGCTTAATCTGCTTTAGACAAAGAAAAATAGACTTTTACTTAAAAACATTAAAAAGCACAGGAACAAACATCATTCCTTACTATGTTAAATATCTAAAGCCAGGAGCTAGCATTATCTGTAATGGAGAAACATTAGGTGCCTTTCCAATAACATCAGAAACAGATATCCATTTATCACGGCAATCATGATACAATATCAAACTACTTAAAAGTTATGCAACCCAATCCTGAATGGGGTCTGCATAAAAACAATCACAAGTTTTCAAAGGCTTTTCAAGACTTCTTATAAGTTCTTTCCCTTTTCCTTGGATTTCTTAAAATTATGTCTGTTGAAACTTCCTGTGACTTCAACTGCCAGCAACAATAAGTGAAAAAGCACCAATTATCTCTTCATGACAAAATCTTTTTTTTCTATTATATACAATTTTCTTTTCTTTTATTTTTATTTTGATAACTTTTTATTGACAGAACCCATGCCAGGGTAATTTTTTACAACATTATGCCTTGCATTCACTTCTGTTCTGATTTTTCCCCTCCCTCTCTCCACCCCCTCCTCCAGATGGCAAGCAGTCCTATATATGTTAAATAGGTTACAGTATATCTTAGATACAATATATGTGTGCAGAAGCGAACAGATCTCTTGCTGCACAGGGAGAATTGGATTCAGAAGGTATAAATAACTCGGGAAGAAAAACCAAAATGCAAGCAGTTTACATTTCTTTCCCAGTGTTCTTTCTTTGGGTGTAGCTGCTTCTGTCCATCCTTGATCAATTGAAACTGAGGTAGATCTTTTTGTCAAAGAAATCCACTTCCATCAGAATACATCCTCATACAGTATTGTTGTTGAGGTATATAATGATCTCCTGGTTCTGTTCATTTCACTTAGCATCAGTTCATGTAAGTCTCGCCAATCCTCTCTGTATTCATCTTGCTGGTCATTTCTTACAAAACAATAATATTCCATAACATTCATATACCACAATTTACTCAACCATTCTCCAATTGATGGGCATCCATTCATTTTCCAGCTTCTAGCCACTACAAACAGGGCTGCCACAAACATTTTGGCACATACAGGTCCCTTTCCCTTCTTTAGCATCTCTTTGGGATATAAGCCCAGTAGAAACACTGCTGGATGCACAGTTTGATAACTTTTTGAGCATAGTTCCAAATTGCTCTCCAGAATGGCTGGACGTGTTCACAATTCCACCAACAATGTATCAGGGTTCATGACAAAATCTAATGGGCTTTTGTCAGTCCTCATCCTTCTTGACTTCTATGCAGCCTTTGATACTTGCTCATTTTTTATAAGTTCTTCACTCTAGGTTTTTATTACAAAGTTCTCCCCAATCACTGCTTAATATCCTTTTCCTAGATTTTCATCCAAAGATTATACACTAATTGTATTTCCCCCAAAACTCTGCTCTGGGTTCTCTTCAATATTCTGTCTGATGATCATATAAACTCTTATAGATTCAATTATCAATCCTATGCAGATGACTCTTAAATCTATTTATCAAATCCTAATCTCTCTTCTGATTTTTAGTCTCTAATCACCAACTATCTACTAGATATCTGTAATTGGAAGACTCAAAGAAATCTTAAGCTTAACATGTCCAGAATGGAACACCCTATTTTTCCTCTTTAATATCTTCCCTCTTTCACAATTCTAGAGCACTATTACTCCAGCATCACACGGAATCACAACCTAGGTGCCATTTTATCATACCATACTCTAGTCTCCAAACTCATCTACTTCCAAATCCAACTGGCTGTCCAAAACATCTTATCACTCCTTTAATAGTACTTTTTAAAATAGCATTTTACTTTTTTTCCAATTACATGTCAAGACAATTTTTAGCATTCATTTTTATAAGATTTTAAATCGCGAATTTGTCATCTTTTTTCCCTTCTCTCCCCTCCCTCTTCCTAGAATGGTAAATAATTTGATATAGGCTATATATATACTATCTTGTAAAATATATTTTTATAAAAGTCATATTTGTGAAAGAAGTAACAGATCAAATAGAAAATAACATAAAAAAGTAATAAAGTGAGAAAAAATCATGCTTTGTTCTGAATTAAAGAGTCCATTAGTCCTTTATCTTGATTTGGACAGCATTTTCCGTGCAGAAACCTTTGTACTTGTCTTGGATCACTGTGTTGCCAAGTTGATCATTACACAATGTTGCTGATACTTTATACAATGTTTTCCTGGTTCTGCTCATTTCACTTTGCATCAAATCATTCAAATCTTTCCAAATTTTTCTGAAATCTTACTGGTCATCATTTCTTACTATAGAATAATATTCCATTATATTCATACACCACAGCTTGTTCAGCCATTCCCCAATTGATAGGCATCCTCTCAATTTCTAATATTTTGCTACCACAAAAAGGGTTGCCATAAATATTTTTGCTCATGTAGGTCATTTTCTCTTTTTGTTAATCTCTTTAGGATACAGACAGCATGCATGCACAACTTGGTTACCCTTTGGACACAGAAATTTGGATCAGTTAACAACTCCACCAACAGTATATTTAATGTCCTAATTTTCCCACATCTTCTCCAACATTAATCTTTTTCCTTTTTCATTGCATTAGTCAATCTGATAGTTGTAAAGTAATACCTCAGAGTTGTTTTAATTTGCCATTCTCTAATCAAGAGTAATTCAGAGTATTTCTTCATATGTCTATAATTAACTCTGATCTCTTTGGCCATTTGTCAACTATGTAATGCCTTCTATTATTATAAATGACTCAGATTTCTATCTTCTTGAGAAATAAATCTTTCAATTCCAACAGACTTGTGACAGAAAGAACCATCTACATCCAGTGAGAGAACAATGGAAACTGAATGTGGAACAAAGCATAGTATTTTCCTTTTCCAAAGCATGGTAGTAGTTTTTGTTGACGAATATGGAATTATGTTTAGAAAAACTGCACATGTCTAACATATTGGATTGCTTGCTATGCAGTGGGGGAAGGAGGAAGAAAAATTTGGAACACTAAGTTTTGCAAAAGTGAATATAATCTATTCCACTACTCTACTGCTTAATCAGTACTAGACGGTTTTGATAGTTACTACTTTATGATACAGTTTGGAATCTGATATTGCTAGACAAGCTTTCTTTGTAAATTTTTTCCATTAACTGCCATAGTATTCTCAACAACATTATTCCAGAGGTAACTATAGGATATTTTTTGTTATTTTTTTCTACTTCTAATCAAATCATTTTGGTTAGTTTGATATGACAATGAATAAATAAATTAGTTTAGGCAGAGTTGTCATTTTATTATATTGGCTCAGCCTACCAATGAGCAATTGGTATTTCCAATTGTTTAGATCTTAATTTGTGTGAAAATTTTTCCAATTGTTTCCAATTGTTCTGTCTTGGCAGTTAAGACTCCCAAATATATTGTCTACAGTCATCTTGAATGGAATTTCTCTATCTCTATTTGACCAACAAAGCCAGTAACAAAAGAAATGCTAATGATTTATGTGAGTTTATCTTATATTATGCAACTTTGCTGAAGTTATTATTTCAAATAATTTTTAGTTGATTCTCTAAGGGTTCTCTAAATATGCTATCATATTTTCTTTGCCTATTTAATTCCTTCAATTTCTTTTTCTTCTCTTACTAATACAATTAACATTATAGTACAGCATTTAATAAAAGTGGTGATAACAGGCATTGTTGCTTCACTTCTAAATTTACTGAGAAGACTTCCTGATTATTCCTATAAATAAAAATTATAGTAAAATAGATGAATATAAGATAATACTAAAAAATCATTAGTCTTCTTGTGTATTGCCTCTGGGTTCTGTGTGTATTGCCAATACAATCCAAAAAGAATAAAAAGAAAAATAAATCCCTGCCATTCTAGCTAAAGAGTGAAGAAAATTTCTGATACTAAACCTATTATGACATACAAGAAATTGAGTATACATTTACAAAGTATTCTATATAAAAAGAGATAAATTTAAATAAGTGAAGAATGAATTGCTTATCACTGGTTTATACCAATATGATAAATATTACCTAAGTTGATTTACAAATTCAATGTCATAATAAATACTTCATAAAGTTACTTTATAAAACTAGAAAAAATATGATTCAACTGAAGGAACAAAAAGTCAAGAATCTTAAATAATTATTAAAATTAGAAATAGAGTATGGTGGTACCAAATTTTAAATTACAATACAAAGTAATAGATTTTATATGCACATATATGTGTGGTTTTTTTGTGTGTGTATATATACTTATATACACATTGGTATATATGTATAGTTATTATACTAATTTGTTATAAGGAAGTGTTTTGGTTTTGTGAGTGTATTGTGGGGGAGAAGAAAGGGGACAAGGATGAGCAAGAGAGAAGAGAGACTTATGAGGGAAGATTCAAGGGGTAGTGATGCCAAAAAAAATAAAAGAAAAAATACAATTAATGAAACATTTTTTTAAATATAGAAAAGAGTTTAAAAAGTAAGTTCAAAAGATGATGCAGATAACAGGGAAGTGTTTGAACTAGTGCTGGTTTTAATATCTCCTTTAAAAGTAATCGCTAGAGAACCCCAGAGATTCTACTAAAAAGCTATTAGAAATAATTCATAACTTTTGCAAAGTAGCAGGATATAAAATAAATCCCCATAAATCCTCAGCATTTTTATACATCACCAATAAAATCCAACAGCAAGAGATATAAAGAGAAATTCCATTCAAAATAACTGTTGACAGCATAAAATATTTGGGAATCTATCTACCAAAGGAAAGTCAGGAATTATATGAGCAAAATTACAAAAAACTTTCCACACAAATAAAGTCAGACTTAAATAATTGGAAAAATATTAAGTGCTCTTGGATAGGCCGAGCGAAGATGACAATACTCCCTAAACTAATCTATTTATTTAGTGCTATACCAATCAGACTTTCAAGAAAATATTTTAATGATCTAGAAAAAAATAACAACAAAATTCATATGGAACAATAAAAAGTCGAGAATCTCAAGGGAATTAATGAAAAAAAAAAATCAAATGAAGGTGGCCTAGCTGTACCTGATCTAAAATTATATTATAAAGCAGCAGTCACCAAAACCATTTGGTATTGACTAAGAAATAGATTAGTTGATCAGTATAATAGGTTAGGTTCACAAGACAGAATAGTCAACTATAGCAATCTAGTGTTTGACAAACTCAAAGATCCTAACTTTTGGGATAAGAATTCATTATTTGACATAAACTGCTGGGATAACTGGAAATTAGTATGGCAGAAATTAGGCATGGACTCACACTTAACACCGTATACCAAGATAAGATCAAAATGGGTCCATGACCTAGGCATAAAGAACGAGATTATAAATAAATTAGAGGAACATAGGATAGTTTATCTCTCAGACTTGTGGAGGAGAAAGAAATTTGTGACCAAAGATGAATAGAGACCATTACTGATCACAAAATAGAAAATTTTGATTATATCAAATTAAAAAGCTTTTGTACAAACAAAACTAATGCAAACAAGATTAGAAGGGAAGCAACAAACTGGGAAAACACCTTCAAGTTAAAAGGTTCTGATAAAGGCCTCATTTCCAAAATATATAGAGAATTGACTCAAATTTATAAGAAATCAAGCCATTCTCCAATGGTCAAAGGATATGAACAGACAATTTTCAGATGATGAAATTGAAACTATTACCACTCATATGAAAGAGTGCTCCAAATCACTATTGATCAGAGAAATACAAATTAAGACAACTCTGAGATACCACTACACACATGTCAGATTGGCTAAGATGACAGGAAAAAATAATGATGAATGTTGGAGGGGATGCAGGAAAACTGGGACACTGATACATTGTTGGTGGAGTTGTGAACGAATCCAACCATTCTGGAGAGCAATCTGGAATTATGCCCAAAAAGTTATCAAACTGTGTGTACCCTTTGATCCAGCAGTGTTTCTATTGGGCTTATATCCCAAAGAGATACTAAAGAAGGGAAAGGGACCTGTATGTGCCAAAATGTTTGTGGCAGCCCTGTTTGTAGTGGCTAGAAACTGGAAATTGAATGGGTGCCCATCAATTGGAGAATGGCTGGGTAAATTGTGGTATATGAATGTTATAGAATATTATTATTCTGTAAGAAATGACCAGCAGGATGAATACAGAGCGGACTGGAGAAACTTACATGAACTGATGCTAAGTGGAATGAGCAGAACAGGAGATCATTATATACTTTAACAACGATACTGTATGAGGATGTATTCTGATGGATTTCTTTGACAAGGAGAAGATCTAACCCAGTTTCAATTGATCAATGATGGACAGAAGCAGCTACACCCCAAGAAAGAACACTGGGAAATGAATGTAAACTGTTTGCATTTTTGTTTTTCTTCCCGGGCTATTTTTACCTTTTGAATCCAATTCTCCCTGTGCAACAAGAGATCTGTTCAGTTCTGCACACATATATTGTATCTAGGATATACTGCAACATATTTAACATATATAGGACTGCTTGCCATCTAGGGGAGGGGGTGGAGGGAGGGAGGGGAAAAATCAGAACAGAAGCGAGTGCAAGGAATAATGTTGTAAAAAAGTTACCCTGGCATAGGTTCTGTCAATAAAAAGTTATTATAAAATAAAATAAATAAAAAAATAAAAGTAATAGGCTGAGGGACAGCTAGATGTTACAGTGGACAGAGCACCAGCCCTGAAGTCAAGAAATTCAGACATTTAACACTTACTAGTACTAGCTGCTTGACCCCGAGCAAGTCACTTAACCCCAACTATCTTGCCACCCTCCAAAAAAATTAAATTAAAAACAGGCTTTATATAATAGTTATACAGTCAATGGTCAAATACAATACTACATTCCTCTTCTTTCTATATATTTTATATGTAGAAATGTTCAGGCTTGTTGACTCTTGATTTTGTAGTAATTAAAACTATTATAATGAAAAAAGCAATTAGGCCAAACCAATTTCATTTACTTTTTAATAGGCAACTAAATTGGCAAATATGGGGAATCCTGCAGATATGGTTTACTATGATTTTGGCAAAACATTTAATAAAATATGTCATGTGGTTCATATGGAGAACATGAAAAGATATGAACTAGATGATAACATAATTAGATGGCTTCAGAACTGGTTGGATGAGTAGCCTTAAAGAACAGTCTTTAATGGTTTGATCTCAATGCAGCAGGAGAGCTCCACTTGGGTATTCTAAGAGGCTGAGCTTAACCCTGTGCTGTTTATTATTTTTATCAATGACTTGGTTAAAAGCATAAGTATTGTGCTCATTATATATGCAAATGACATAAAGCTGGGAGGAATAGCAATTTCATTGAATAACAGAATTAAGATACTCATAGGCTAGAACACTGACTAAATCTAAAAAGATGGAAATTCAGAAAAAAATTATGAAGTCTTATTCTTGGGTTCAAAAAGCAAATTTCACAAGTACAGGATAAGGAGACATCATTATCAAGAAAAATTATAGTTATAATAACATTAAATAAGGCCTGGTACTTTCCAAATATTATCTTACTTGATCTTCACAACAAGCAGGTGCTATTATTATCCTCATTTTTACAGATCAGGAAAATGAGCAAACAGATATGAGGTGACTTGCCCTAGGTCATAAAGCTATAAAGTGTTTTAGGCTAGATTTGAACTCAGGTCTTCCTGACTCTAGCTGCCCTGATTAGATAGCATTTTATCCGAAAAAAATCTGGGGAATCTTTAAGGACTGAAGGCTTGAAATGGATCAGCAGTGCAATGTGGCAATCTAAAGGCCTGAAAAATGAGAAGTGAGCTAAACCAACGATACCAACAGGCTAAAATGAGGAAAAAGAGAATTGTGCGAGGAACTGCAAGTTTTCAGTGTATTTGGATCAAGTAGGCTGGAAAATTTGAAAGGCTGGAAGGTCCAAATTACAGAAGCCAGAGAAATTGATATTTGCTCTTTAAGGTCATAGGCAACAACTGGGCCTCACTAAGAAGGGAGGGGGGTTCTGAGGAGATCCATGTTTTAGGTAAATCATTTTGGGAGTTAAGTAAAAGATGGGAGTGTGAGCAGGTTTGGTGAAAAGAGTAATTAATTATATTTTGGGCATGATAAGTTTGAAATGTCTGTAAGAAATCAAGTTCAAGGTGTCCAAGAAGCAGTAGGTGATAAATGAGTGTAGCTCAGGGGAGAGACTAGGAAACATTATAGGATCTAGGAATCATCTACAGGGGTCATAACTTATGTAACTTACTTAAACAACGCATAAAGATTGTGTTTTCTGATAGAATTAAAACAAGCCAAAAAAAAAGTAAAGGGTGGTTAGAAGAAATATGATACAGATTCCAAGAGAAAGTGGAACTGACCTAGACTAAACGTTCTGGCAGATTAAGATAATCAGATAATCCTCCATTCTTAATCTTCTAAGAATCTCTTTTTATATTTTTAAGTTAAGTTGGTGTGGCAGCAATTATTTGAAACAGTCACTGCTACTTTATATAGAAGCAAGATCAAAAGTGCAGACCCATCTGCATTAGAGTATTTGGAAAAAAGGTACAGATGTGTACTTAAGTAAAATAAATTATTTCCTTGTGAAATTTTATTGTGAAATTCTAACTTAAGTAAAATAAATTATTTCCTTAAGTTAGAATTTCACAATAAAATTTCACATCATTGGAATGTTACATTCCAATGGCGGAATAAAACTTGGAAATAAATTACTGTTCTAGAGCACCAAATACCTGAAAAGAAAAAAGAAAATTCCCAAAATCTCTAAATTATTCCAAAATTACAATATTTTTTATTAATGCAAAAAATTGTTTAATTTTTAATTTACAGAATAAAACAAGCATTTCCATAACATACTATCATAAAACAATGACTATACACAAAACTGCAAATTTACTATGGATATCTTGTTATTCTTTTCAAATATACAACAAAATTATTATGCAAATTTCTTTTTTAAATCCCTATATCCCCCACCCACAGATATGGCTGCTATTAAGCACAGATATTACATACATATATATGTAAAGATATTCTACAACTCTATGTTTTTTCTTTGAATGCAAGATACTGTCTCATTTTACATGTCCCTTATAGTTAATTTGAAAAAAAAATAGCGTTTCTGACTATTCCTAATATTACATACAACAAAATAATATCTCTTACCTTTTCTCTGATTACAACTGGTTTTAGAAGCCCAGCTCAGTCGCAGACTCTGGTAATTAGTGTCTTCATCACAAACAAGTGTTCTAGTCAAACAAAAATCTATAACTGTACCAAGAAAAGGGGGCAAGAAAAATCACAAATACTATGTTAAGAAGAAATACTTACACAGTATAAGCTTATTGAGGTATGCAAAATTATCAAAGAAAATATATGGTAGATGTTTAGCATTTAGAAATAAACTATAAACAGATGTTTTAGGTAGATTTGAGTTAAGATGACCTTGAGGTCCCTTCCAAATCTGCAATAATATAAATTCATAATTTATTCACTATTCTTTTTTGTCCTTTTTTCCCCAAAAGACATTTTACCCCTTCCTTTAAGAGGATTGTTCTAATATCCCTGGATTTCCCTAAAATCCCTGCCAAAGCAGTGCCAACTACATAGTAACCACATAATAATTATTTGTTAAACTGAAATGAATTGTTAAAACTATTAATGATACCTGATAACCCAAAGCAATTCCATAGAAAATCTATGCAAATAACTTTAATAATAAAGTCCTCTGACTCTTGCAATACATATACACACATATCTGATATATTTTCGGGGACAAATAACATTCGTTTATTTGATATTGGCTTACAATATTAAAAATTAGTAGGCATGCCAATTTGGAGAATATTCAAAATTATACAAGAACTAAACTAGCTATGTGCATGTGATACTACTAGTTTATAATAATTGTTCAAATGTCTATAGAACTGAATATTGTATTTACAAATTTAGAAATATGACAGGACATCTTTTTTTTAAAAACCACTGTCAAATCAAGAAGCTAGAAATAAAAAATTAGTTATATGAACCACAATTTTGCTTCCTTTCCCCTGACAATTTCACAAAGAGGGAAGGAATTATATGGATTAATAAGATTCAATATTGCCCAAGCTGCCCTACAACTGCTACTGAAAACTGCCCTGTGTATGATTTCATTTCTATTTGTTTCTGTTTCATCTACTTTAGCCTTATCCTAAATATTTAAATTCCATCCCCCACTACAGGGACTTAGTGCATCTCCTACTTAATATCTTCAACCTTCCTCAGTGACAGAGGAGAGCAATCCCCCAGGGTCATGAAAGAATAAGATTTATTTCCCAGTTTCAAAGGCACAATTCAATAATGCAATCTTGATTTAAATCATTCCCATAGCTTTCCCCCAATTTCATAAAAATCCACTAATAGCAGTCACTTCAGCTAACAGGTGATTTCAGTAGGAGTTGGGGAAGTACTTACAGAAAAAAAAGAGAGAGAACTATGAAAAGAAATTATGTTAAGTTTTCTCATCCAATAAAGGATGTTAGCCTAGGGGGAAAGGGAGAGAAAAAGGAAGATAAAGGAAGGAAAATACTTGCAAATGCTTTTACTTTTATTTATAGATATGTCACTTACCATATTTAACATCTGGCACTGTGACAGAGCTCTCTGCTATGTTTGTAGATAAAATAATCTGGTAAAAAGAAAACATCACATAATGTATACACTCAATGAATAATATGTAAAAAGAATCTCTAAATGAGAAAGTCATAAAATTCCTCAGTGGTACTTCCAGGCATAAATCTTTTTGAATGGAACATTTTAAATGGCTATATGGAGTAAAAGTTTTTACATGATACTGCTAACATGAAAAAGCATTAATAGCCCACATTTGGAGTGTGCTTTAAGATTTTATAAAAAATTTTTATCCTAATAATTCTTTAAGAAAGGCCTGCTGTTACTGATTTTTACAGTTAATAAATCAAAAGCTTAGGGAAAACTGTGTGATCTTCTCACACAACTAGTTGTCATTGAAGTTTCTATTCCTATCAACCTACTATGCTATGTCTTCTCCTAAGTGATTTACCAGGTAGGTTTTCAAATTAGCTCCATTTAAGCTTGTTTATACAACCATCGTTTATCCAGTATACATTATCCAGTATCAAGTAGTAAAGCTAAGAATGGCCTTGTCCAAAAAAACTTGAGTTCAATAAATATACTGAATGTGTGACCCTAGGTAAAGCAATTAATGTCTTACTGACCTAACTTCAGGCCAGAGGAATATAGAGGTATTAAACATAGAGATTAAAATGTAGCTGGGAAATATTTAAATAATATTTAATAAATATTTAATATATATATTTTTAAGTCGGTAGATACCTACAGGGATCCTTACTTCAGTGGCCCCATTTTTATCTGAATTTGATATCACAACTCTAGGCAATTCTCTAAGCCTAAAAGTTTCAACTAGGTACAGATCTGAATTAGTAAAGAGAATGTTCTCACTATAGAGCCCCCTAAATAAATGAAAATCACGGGTCTTGATGAAAGTATATATGTAGTTATATTGTTGACAGATTACTATGATAGATACCCTAAGAGGTATAAATTTAAGTAAGAAATATCTATGAGAGAACTCTAGAGCAGGTAGGAGGGAAGAGGGGGATATATTTCTACACATAGATACACATACATATGCCTATAGCAAAGTGATAATGTATCATATTATTCTCATAGAAAGAATGAAAAACTGGAGAGAAGACTATAGGACAATCAGATGGGCTCAAATTTCAATGAATAGAACTGATAAAATAATTGAACTCAGAAACAAATCATTAATAGTTCAATGTAAACTTAAAAAATGTTTCCATTAGAATGCCTTACGGGTATCTTCTAGTCTGTTAAACATTTGTATCCATCACTTGGGTAAGGCATAAAAAATATCTTTATCAAATTTCCATGACTAAGAGTCTAGATTTAAAGAGGCATTGACAAACTAAATCACTGTGCTGAATCATTTAAGTTGAAATTTAATTAGGATAAACATAAATATAAGTGGGTTCAAAAGTTCACAAGTACAAGTTTGGGGAGACAACTGCAAGCTTAATCAGAGTTGAAAATATGATAACAAAATTAAAAAAAAAACTAATGCAAATATTATGCTACATTCAAGGGAAACCCGTAAATGTGAGAAATTTGGGAAGAAATATAAAATTAAATAGAACAAACCTTAGCCAAAAGAATAAGTTTTAAATATCAAAAAAGTAAAGAAAATAACAATAAAATATATCAAAATTATGATCATTTTAACGGCCAACCTTGATTTCAAAGTAATAGGGGTAGAACATATTTTCCTCCTCATAATAGACACAGTCTGGACTACTGATACAGAGGAAGCATTTGTTGTCAGAAATGACCATAATGCTGATTGATTCTCCTTAACTGATCAATCTTATTATAATTTAAAGTGAGAATGTGTTAATGAATTAAAAAAGAGCATCAATAAAACCCTTTTTTTTAAAGAGGGAGAAAGGCAAGAGACAAAAAAAAAAAATGAGCTACTAGAAAGTATGGTTAGAATGAAATCAGAATTTTGTAGGTTTAGAACTTGAATGAACTGAAAAACCTCAAAAGAAAAGCAACCTGTATGGTTAAAAAAAAAAAAAAAAGCTCAAAGTCCACTGAATAAAGAGTGATAGAAAAAACTGATGGTGTTTAGCTAATAAAAGGAAAAAAACTCTTTAATCTGTTATGATTCAATAGGAATAAGTCAGCCATCTTCTATTCCTGGAAAATCTTTTTCATGGAACAAGGAATTAAACATGCTCTGCTTAGCTACAGAACAAAAACAGTGAGTGGAAATTTCTAAGAGGCAACTGAAATTAAGATTTGACATGAGGAAAACACCAATAATTAATAAATGCCAGCCAAAACTGAAATGGGAAGCTCAAAGAAAGCAGGTACTCTAGAGGATTTTCTTTTTTTGGATGTGCATTAGACTAGGTGGAGTCATCAAAATGAACACTGAAAATAAGCAGCTTAAGGAAAAGGACCCATATATGCAAAAATGTTATAGCAGCCCTTTTGTAATGGCAAGGAACTGGCAAGTCAGTGGATAGCCATCAGTTGGGGAATGGCTGAATAAGCAATGAATGCAATGGAATATTATTGTTCTATAAGAAATAATAAACAAGATGATTTCAGAGCGGATTGGAAAGATGTACACGAACATGTACATGTTGAGTGAAATTAGCAGAACCGAGAACATTATACACAGTAATAACAAGATTATGTGATGATCAACTGTGATAGACTTGGCTTTTCTCAACAATTCAATGATAATTCCATTTATTGGCAATTCCAATAGACTTGGGATGGAAAATGCCAATTATTATCCAGAGAACTATGGAGACTGTAATGTGGCTTAAAGCATGGTATTTTCACCTTTTTGTTTATTTTATTTCTCTTTTTTTTTTTCATTCTTAGTCTGATTTTTCTTGACAGCATGACAAAAATGGAAATGTTTTTTAAAATTTCACATATTTAACTTCTATAAGATTGCTTGCTGTCTTGGGGAGAGGGAGAAAAATTTGGAACACAAATTCTTACAAAAATGAATGTTGAAAACTATCTTTACATATATTTGGGAAAATAAAATGCTATTAAAAAAAAGAAAAAAGCAACCTATTTGGGGTAGACAAGTACATCAAAGTGATTAGTGAGATAAAGATATTAATAGTAAAATAGATCAAAAGTAAATAATATAAACAGAAGTTCTTAATCTTTTTTATATCATGGACTCCTTTGACATATTACATTGAAGCATGTATATTTAGAAGCAACAGTGCTTCTAAATATGTAAAAATAAAATACACAGGATTACAAAGGAAACCAATTATAACTAAATAGAATTATTAAAATATTTAAACAGTTCCTGGACTCTAAGTTAAGAATTCTGGGTATACTGCTTTAAATATCAAAAGGAATTTACAACTGTGGTAGTTCAGAAAACCTTTTCTAGTATTTCAAGCATGGTCTTTTCCTGTATCAGTTTTTTTTTTTTTTTTAAATTTTATTTTATTTTGTAATAACTTTGTATTGACAGAATCCATGCCAGGATAATTTTTACACGACATTATCCCTTGCAATCACTTATGTTTCGTTTTTTCCCCTCCCTCCCTCCTCCCCCCACCCCAAGATGGCAAGCAGTCCTATATATGTTAAATATGTTGCAGTATATCCTAGATACAATACATATTTGCAGAACCGAACAGTTCTCCTGCTGCACAGGGAGAATTGGATTCAGAAGGTAAAAATAACTCGGGAAGAAAATCAAAAATGCAAATAGTTCACATTCATTTCCCAGTATTCCTTCTTTGGGTGTAGCTGTTTCTGTCCATCATTTCTCCAATGAAACTCAGTTAAGTCTCCTGTATCAGTTTGAATCAATTCTGGAAGCACTTCCTCTTTATGTCTGGCATTTATTTACTATCTTTTCTAGATTCTACTATACCTGGAACCTTCCATTTCCCATGCAATCTTACTTACTTGTGATCACTCTATGACCATCAAAGATGAAGAAGTACACGTATCTAACTAAGACCTCATTTTGGCATTAGTGGATACCAGTAAACTACAGATCGGACTCAAGAAGAGAAACAAGAGCCTAATTTAGCCTGAAGTGCCAAATTTGGAAGGAGCCTCTCACAGAATCAGCAAGACCTTTCCCCTTCTAGCCACAGGCTAGAGATTATATCTCATGTAATGCCCCACTAAACTAAGCAGCTAATGAATCATTTCCCCTGATGCCATCTCTTCCCTTTTCCTGTTGTAAATGCCCCTTGGGTGTCTAAGTTAAGCCTTGTTCTTTTCTTTTGAGTTAAAAATAAACCTATCATTAGAGCCTTTTACTTTGTCTTCCTAATCTGTGTGTTTTGTGAAAACTTTAAAGCTTCCCTAAATTAGATGAAACAGAGTGCAATGATACTTCCACCTAGGAAGCAACGGAAAACCATTAAAAAAAACAGACTAATGTGATCAGAGAAGTGCTTTATGAAGGTCGCATGGACAGAGAATGAAAAAAATTAAAATAGCAATAGGAACAGTTAGAAGGTTACTATAAAAGTTCAGTCTAGAAGTAATGACAATCTACTAATTCTGGCACTAGTGAAAAGGGAAAGGAGACTACAGACATAAAGGACATTATGGAAGAATCAAAAATATTTAGTAGATGCATGAATTTAAACAAAGATGAAAAAATATAGGCATACTGAACTATTCACATAGCTGTCTAAACAAATAATTTTGAAACACAGAAATTTCTTTTTGATGAGCAAGGGGTTTGGACCCTCAATCTCATTCTTGTAGAAGACTCATCATGTAAAAATTTCCCTACAATGTAGACTGGCAATCTGTTGGTAGTTTATTATCTTGTTAGTTATTTAGAACACTAAGAAGTTAAGTGATTTGAGCCCATGGTCACATTGCCAGTATGGAAAAGGAAAATGACATTGCTCAAGGCCAGCCCTCTTTTCATTCAGAAATGTTATCTCATCACAAAATCATAATTTAGGAAATAAATCAAAAGAGTGATTACTTTCCCTAAATGTAGTAACTGGGAGGCAGAGGAGAGGAAGGAAAAGAGAAAATGAGAAATGTGGCACAGTGATTTCATCAATATGGTGTTGCAGGTGAACAACTTCCTCTACACAACTGACAAGAATCTTCTTGCAACTTATATTCTTGAAGAGACATCTGGGGGCATTAAGAGATTAAATAATAATTTGCCTAACATTCAGTTGTTTCACATTGTATCCTAGTCTTTATGATCCCATTTGGGGTTTTCTTATTGGGGTATTCTTTCCTGGAATAGTTTGCCATTTCTTTCTCCAGCTCATTTTACAGATGAAGAAACTGAGGCAAACACAATAATTTACTTGCCCAGGATCACACAGCTAATAAGTGTCTGAGACCAGATTTGAATTCAGGGCTGATCTCAAGAGAGCTTAGCACCCTCTACTGCACCACCTTGTTGCCCCATAATCTGTCTAGAGTAACATTAAACAGAAAAGTGCTAGGAAAAGAAACTACTAGATTGTTTACACATGGAACTACAATGTCTATCTCCAATTTTCTCACCTTTCTATACCCAGGGACTGGAGTTAAAAATACATTATTCTGTTCTTCCAAAGTCACACTGGAATGGAGAGGATAAACCTGCAATCTAAAAAAGAGAATACTGACATAAAATGTCACATATCTTACATTTATATAGTATTTCAAGATTGAAAAAAAATTTTTTTTTGCAATTCTGAGATATTCTGAATGTTAAAATCCTCATTTCTTTAAGGAAATTAAAGCTCAAAAAAGATTAATGGTTTTCCTAAGATTACAGAGCTATTAAGTATCAAAGATGAGATTTAAACTAAAGGTTTTCTGACTCCAAGACTAGTGGTTCTTTATAAACACATTTAAAGTGTTAATAATTTTACATAATATATTTTAGAACATGATCAGTGACTATTCTTTGATTATTCTTATTTAAAGGTGGCTGTAAGATTCATTTTATGCAGAAATTATTCAACTTTTTAAAAAAAATCAATCAATTTTGTATGTTTTAAACTACCTTTTGTGAACCATGTTTGTAAGGAGTTCATGCATGTAGTTTATTTCACCTAAACCTGGGGAAAGAGGAAAAGAGTCAGCTTTAAAACGTAAGTTTTAATTTGTCAAAAATCAACGTTCAAATCAAGATAATAATTTTTCACATAAGTTCTATCCATTTTATTTCTTGTTCTATTTCCATATTCTACTCTCCATATATGTGATCTGTTGGATAGGTCAAAATAATATCTATACTTTTAAATGAAGTTCTCTGTCAACCTTAAAATGTGTTTTCCCAACAGTTTGAAGATTAAAATCTTGAACAGATTTAATTTTTTAATCCTATAAAAAATTTTGTTAATGCCTTGCAAAACAAGGGTGCAAGTTTCTACTCATCATAAATACACTTTTGTTTCCTAAAGATACATAAATATAGTAACCAAAAGAATCAACAGGTCCAATGGCATAATGAGGACAGGATGCTTTTCCTAGCATCTGAATTTGCTTACTCCCCCATTTTGTATTACAATTTATAAGAGGCATAATATTGAAAATTTCTGCAAGCAGTATTTCCAAACATTTTTCTTTTGAGATGTCCCCCCCCCATCCAAGGCAATTATTTGATAGAAGGTCTTTAAGTCGTCTTTCTCCCTTCTAAAAGAATCATTCTGAGAGAAGGATTACACTCAAGTCCCCTTTTCAAATGTTAAATTCAAAGATGCTTTCTTCCTTTCCCTCTGAAGCAATCATTTGAGGAGGAAGATACTCATAAAACTAAATAAAGAATTGACACATTCCTTTTAAGTCTAAAGATTGTTTCCTCTAAATAAGAATCAAAAAGATAGACTTATCAACATGTATGTATATCTACATTCAACTAATTTTTATAAAAGGCACTGCCTATATATATACTGACTCACATATTCAATTTTTTTTTTTCATTAAGGGTTATTTTTTCCATCCCTGTTAAGTAATGCAAGGAGAGATATATAAGGCCTTAAAAAATACCTCACTACCTCTGAAATGAATTCTATGTGTTGGCTTGTCTGTTTTTTCCTTGTTGTAATTTCTGTGTTACTATAGTCATCCCATTTAATAAAACATTTACTATTAAATAATAGGGAAGAAGAAAATATATATCTGTTCACTTTTCTAGTCCCTGAACACAAATTCATGCATCATTTATCATATTTCATTTCTTCATATCTTCTGATCTTTTTCTGATTTCTTTTTAGGTTCAGAGAAACTATTAACCTAAAATTTTTTAAACAGAATAAGTTTAAATGCATTGAGTTGCGGCTCTACGTGATGATTTTTCCTCATATAATACATATAAGAGGAATTCAAATGCTAATAGAAAGAATATCATATTTCAGATTCATTTTTCCCTGCAGTACTAGGAAGTATACAAGAATTACACACCCAATTTTAGTCTTAGACTAAGCAGAACATAATTAAGAAGTTTAAAGGAATAAGTTTAAGTTTTTCGTTTTAAATTTTAGCCTGCATTTAAAAATCAAATGTTTAAAACATTATCCATATCTCATCAGTAGCAAAACATTCAAACACTAACTGTAGTAAACTATTTTCCAACACCAGCAAATATCTTAAAGACATATGAGTAATATATCCCAAGTACTCAAAGACATGATAACTGCCATCACCCATAGGTGTTTTACTACCACATACATATGTAATAAATAACTACCATATCCATAACCTCTGATATTCCTTTATCCAACTAAAATCTTTGAACATTTCATCTTTCTACTGGATCCTTTCCTGATGGCCACAATCACTTACTTATGCTTTAAAAACCTTCACTTAAGTCTTTCCATTCCCACTTGGCATTTTTCTAACTCACCCCCTTCCTTTCCTGACTAAACTTGATAAAATCGTCTACAAGTAGGGCCTCCACACTTCATCTCTTATGGCTTCCAACCTAAACAATAATTAAAAATGTCCTCCTCCAAGGTGAGTACCAATTCCTTAACTGCCAAATCTTATGGCCTTTTCTCAATTTTCATTTACCTTGACCTCTCTGCCATCTTGGACATTGCTATATTTTCTGCTAGTGGATTGTTTTTAAATTTTTGAGACTCTATTAGATCTCCTACAAGTATATATGTGACCACTTCTCACACCCCATTTCCTACCTTTGGCCTTAGTCCTGACTACCTTTCATGCCAGAATGTTATGCTCCTTCATTTCTACATTTTAGTTCTCATGTTTTCCTTCAAGATTCAGATCAAACTCCATCTTCTAAAGGCTTGTCCCTAAGCCCTTGAGCTGCTTGATGTCTTTCCTTTTCTGAGTATCTTCCATCTAACTCTATTTCCATCTAGTCATTTACACATTGTTTTCCTTTTGTAGAACATGAGCTCCTTGAGAGCAGGGACTATTTTTTACTTGCTTTGCATTCTCAGCTCTAAGCACTGTGCTACACACGAATGAACTAAGTGCATAAAAATGCTTATTAATTAATCAATTGTACTTTCCTTCAGGATTTTTTAAAAATAACCCTTATATTGAAAATCTCTGAAAAGAAAAACAATGTAAGACAAATTTAATTATTATTCTAATGTCCTTTACAGATTAAAGTGTGTTCCAGGGCTATTTGGTATCAATCTATCATATATAAAATTTATTCAAAACTACTAAATTATGTACTATTTGTAACCATACCACTTAAATCCTGAAGATAATAAAGACATTTTTATTAATTTACTGGTAATTTAGATTTTTAAATTATCGATACTTGAGAATTGTCCTTCAAAATATATCACCTCCTAAAAAGAGTTTAATTATTTGTTATTGTTAAAAGAATGCTAACAATATAATATAATATATATATAAATATAAATAATAACAAGAAAAAATTTATTTATATTCATATTCTCATTGACAAGAAAAAAGTCAACAGAAAAAATTATTCTGTTTTTTTTTAAAAAGGCCTAATCAAACACTTTCTTCTCTGAACAAAATAAAATGTAAAATGAATACTCACCTGGCAAAAAAACCAACACACTACTGCGTTCTGACACAAAGTTGGTACCCGACAAGTTTTTGTCTCTAATAGTAAAAATGTGAAATGAAAAGAAAATTACACATTCATTTTCTTCATTGTATCATAAATATCACAAATATGATAAATATCATATCATAAAATCACAAATTTAAAGTTTAAAGTAAAGGCAGAGATAATTTCATTCAACCGCTATTTTCAATGAAGAAATTTAAAGCCTAAAGAATAAAAGTGAACTGTCTGAAGTCAAGCAATGAAATAATTTACAAAATTGGAATTATATGATGGTTCTGTAGACAAAGTACTTACCTGAAATCAGGAAGATCTCTTCTGATACCTTTACTAGCTATGTGACTCTGGGCTATTAAGTTAAATAAAATTAAATAACTTTCTTCTTTCAATTTTCTCAACTACAAATTTGCGATATTAATGACACCTACTTCCCAGGATTGTGATGAGGATAAAACTGGATTTTTGTAAAGCACTTTGCAAACTTTAAAGTGTTATATAGATACAGATCTTATTATTATTATCACCATCATCATCATTTTTCACCATGACAATGGTTAGAGAACAATGAAAAGAAATTATCAGAGAAGCAGACATGAGTCAGGTCAAAAATACAAAAAGCAAAAAGAGAAACGGAAAAACCTCTGTTTAAAGTTTCATAAAGTATAGCAACAACTCAGCAAGTTAGAACAACTTATATCAAGAACTCAATCCAATGGTGCACAATGGAAAGAGTTATTTCTTTTAAGATAAAAAACACTGCAAGCTAGTATTTAAAGCCCACCATAGTTGGGCTCCAACTTGCCTTCCCAGTCTTATTTAATGAATCCTCCTCTATACTCCAGCCTCACCAAACCACTGAGTTTCCTAAATTCAGCATTCTCTCTCTTCACTTAGGTCTTCCCACAAGCTGTGGGAAGAGAGTCTCTCATTATCTACAGCTCATCTTAAGAACCACCTCACCTATAAAATTGTTCTCTTTTTCTCTCTTTTACACCCTCTCCCACCTCAAACTACTTTATATTTATTCATCCCAACATGTATTATATCCCCTCAGCAAAATGAAGGGGGAGGGGGAGAATTCTGTTTTTGATTTTGTACTAAGCCACAAACATGATGGTACATAATAGAAGTTTGATGAATTAATGACTTGGGATAATGTTAGGGAATCTAGTTACATGATGGCTTATGCTACAGAACTCAGAAAAAAAACACAAGAATTTCTAAACCTCTGGAAGCTTAAAAGCATATCAAAGCTGGTGCTATTGCAGATGCAAAAACCACCATCAGATAGCCAGAGCTTCTGGAAGAGTCAATCAATTAACCAAAAGGTAGTTATTAAACACCTACTATATGCCAAGCAATTTGCTTAGACTTTTATACACCTGAGAAAGTAGAGAATCAGAAGTTTGTAAAGGCATGTGCTGCTAGGGATTGAGATGCATCAAAGACAGGGAATGGATAATTTTTAGGTATCTGTAATGAGGTATATTTATTTCAACTACATGCAATTTAATGTTCATCATCATATATTTTCTAAGTTTACTATGATGGCATCATAATAGTCACAAACTTCATGCCTCATATTTCTGATTCTTCAAGGCCCAAAGTGGAATTTGAATAAAGTTTTCCCACAGAAGTTGCTTCCAAAGCTAACAATTACTTTCCAACACTATAGAAAATGAATTCTAAATTCCAAGCAATTCAATCCTTAGAGTGATATTTTCATAAAATTTAGACTACCTATAATGCTGAAAAAAACCTGTTAGGAAAGATAAGCTAGAAAACAAAGATCATCAACTTTCAATGGTTTCTTTAATCAACATAATTCATAAGTTTCATTTAAATCTAACATAGACATATAACTTCTCTATTTTGGAAAAGCAGATTCAATACGAATTGAAGGCTTTAGGCTTCTCTTTAGGCTGTCTCAGCTTTTATAACTAGCAATCCCAAATTTCTTTTGAAGTATAAAATTATCAAATCACAGCATCTGAATCAACATCTCAATGAAATGTTTCTAAGAAATGTTGTTATAAGATTAAAAAGTTATGGTATAAATTATAGCACATATTAATATCATAATGTACTATTAAAATGATTCAAAGCAAAAAAAAAGTCATTCTCCTCATTTTCTTACCCATTTTCTTTCATATCCAATTCGTCAAACAACTGAATCAAGGAAATGGCAACTTCATACATTTCCTTTGTTATCATTGGTTCATCCATAAGCTGTGCAGGAAGCTTTAAAAAATAAAGAAAAATTTATTCCCTGAGAAAATATGTTATAGCTATTTTTAATTAAACAGATGAATTATTTCAAATCCTCATTCTAGGTTATGTGTTCAGATACAATCATATATGATTAAAAGTTTCTCCCAAAGCCCTGACTCATCTTAAATGAGAAACTGCAAAAGTGATATAATTAGTGGATCCATTAAAAGGCATCTTAAATGGATTCACAATATGAATAGGAAAAGATAATCATTTATTTCTTTATTTTCATTTTTAAATGCTAAGTTGGTCTTGTTTATCTAGGCCTCACAATTTCCAGGGAACGAGAGTCACATGCATATAATAATTCTTCCTTTATAGCACCAAATATAATGTTTATGAATGACAATATCACCTAAACATAATTCTCACTAAAAGCTCAAAAACAATTAACTGCTTGGCCAAATGATTTTCTGAAAGGAAGGTAGACTACACAACTTTCAAATTCATTTAATAATTTGGCTGCATACACAGCAATTGTAAAAATCTATCAGAATTCTGAGTTTTGTACCATATTGCATAAGAATCTATATATGCAACAAGAATCTAATCACTTCTACTCCAGAACTATACAAGCGAGTAGTCAAAATCCAAAGACAAATTAGATTTAAAATTTTGAGTCTTATCATTCAAAGTTAACTTAGCACTTTGCAACTCCTTTCCCTAGTATAAAAATTAGCAAGAACTATAGTATTTAATGTGTGCACTCAGCCATAAAATACTCTTGAGTGTGGGAAAAGTGGGAATCCTAAATACTAACACTAATAAGGACAGTAATATTTTTCCCAATCTTATTTGATTCTCTATTTTTATTAGGTTTTTTGTTTTTATACAACTGTGTCTTTCAAAATGTAGCCCATTCCCTTCATCCCCACTGATTTTAAAGGGAGAAGGCTTAGCAAAACCAGTGCACATATAGATCAAATCTGAAATTCTGCACAATACTGTATTCCAAGAGCATCCCCAAATTGGTAAAGAGGAAGGTGCATTTTCCTAACACATCACTGTAGCAAAACTAGATCATTCTAATTAAAGAATAGCATCATTTTATTGTGCTTGCCGTGGCAATGTAGTGGTTATTGTAAATAATATCTTTCTGACTCTTCTTAATTCATTCTATATCAAAAGTCTAATAATGCTTCTCTAAATTTTTCACATTTGTTTTTTTACAGCATGGAAATAATACATTCTCAGCATTCAAATACTCAAATATATGAATGATTCATCAATTTGTAGGTCCCTTCCAATGGTGCTGATGGCAACATACAAGTCTGTCTGTTCTGTTTAAGTCTCAGCTATATCTCTTAAAAACTTCACAAGAAGGGCAGCTAGGTGGCGCAGTGGATAGAGCACCAGCCCTGAAGTCAGGAGGACCTGAATTCAAATCTAGTCTCAGACACAACACTTCCTAGCTGTGTGACCCTGGGCAAGTCACCCAACCCTAATTGTTTCAGCAAAAAAAAAAAAAAAAAAAAAAACTTCACAAGAGGTCTACCAAATCTGCTAGAGGTCCTTCCTCACAAAATCGTATCAAAAAGATGCCAATGGAGAACTCTGGTCAACTACCTGACAACTCTCATTTTCCCCACATGACCAATCTATCTTCCCTTTCTATCATACAATTCTTTAATGATATCCTTTAAACTTGTTCTTCAAAGTTCAATGGTGATATATTTCAGTCTGCACACATCTACCATGAATCTTTCCATTATTTTTCTGTATGATATTCATATTTAATTCTTGGTATTCCAAAGTTTGCTGATATAGAACCAGTTTAAAAAATCTATATTGGGAAAATGGGCCTTTACTTTTAAGCAAAACTTGAGTGTTTAAAAGTTGGGTAATGGTTAGGAAGATGGGTGTCAAAATGTACCAAAAAGTTCATTTCCTTTGCTTACAAAATGACCAGAGAAAATGCAAAACCAAATTCTGGGCAGAAAAGCAACAAAAATTCAAAGTATGTTATTTTTCTAACTCAGGGAACTTTACAGAGGATCTGTTGACAGAGTGGGAACTGGACAAAAATGAAGCACCAAATTTGTGGGTCTTGAAGGTGGCAGGTGGCATTATGTACACCAAGCACCAAGGGATAGATAATAGTGAATGAACACCTGCTCAGAAAATCCCAGGGGATCCCTATGCCAACACTAGGTATAAGACTGGACACCATTTGGAAATTCTATCACCCATTACCCAGTTTCAGGCTTCAGTTCCGTAACATAGAAAAGTAGCTATGGTCACAAATGATACGAGGTTCTACCTGGGTAAAGGCTAGAAGTTAGACCAAAAAGATAGTAACTAGACCTCTCTCCTTAGATCATATCACCTTGGAAGGACCAAAAACCTACATGCCCGAAGATCAAGCTACAGCAGTACAGACTAGACATCCCCCCCTCCCTCAGCAATGGAGAGTGCTCAATTTTAACATAAATTTCAAAGTTAAGAAATAGTATGGAAAAATAAGCAAATAACATCTATAAAAGAATCTGTCCATAAAAACTTTTTTTTTAGCGACAGGGAAGTTCAGACATACATCAGGAGACAATGACTTGAAAACATCTCCGAGTTAAAAGACTCAAATGAAAATACAAAATGAACACAAGCCCAACAAAAATTTCTAGAAGAGATAAAAAACCATTAAAAAAAAGAAATTAATTTTTAAAAACATTAAAAATTAAATAAAATCAGTAGAGGAAGAAATAACTGGGGAGAAAAATGAGGGCTATGCAAGAAAATTGTGGAAATGAGAATTATCAATTTGATAAGAATAAGAAAAAATAATGAAGAAAATAATTACTTGTTGGAATCTTTACAAACTGCTAACTCATTAGAGTTGATAGATTGTTGATCTAATCTTACAAGAAGATGTTTTGGGCCAGAACCAGAACCTGAAACAAGGTACTAAGTAGAACTAATTGGTACAATGCTTGTGTTTGCACCTTTACTCATTGGAGTTCACAAGTATGCCAGCTTCACAAAGTAAACTTTGCAACTTTGTGAGTTCATACCTCCCTTGAAGCTCTTTGGGCCAGAGAGCACTATGGGAGAAAACCCATAATCCCTCTCTCTCGTATCCCACAATTCCTCCCTCTTGTATAAAAGAAACAGACAGAGGCTCTCGATCAGATTTCACCGGAATGACATGAAGAGTGGACTGGCTGGAGGCTGAAGAAAGCAGAGGCAGAGGCTGAAGGACAAAACCTTTGGATTTGGCAACATTCGGAGGGAGCTCTTGGAACCAAGCAGAGAGATAGACCTCTAAGCTAACCGGGCTATATTGGAGATCTGAACTTTTATCACCTGGCTGTGTTTTGAGAAGAAAAAGCTCACCACAAGAGTGCAAAGGATAATGTTGTAAAAAAAAAAAAAAAAAGAAATTACCCTGGCATGGATTCTGTCAATATAAAGTAATTATTAAATAAAAATTTAAAAAAAAAGAAAAAAAAAAGCTCACCACAATTACTTACAAGTAAGAATCAGCCAAACATTAAAAGAAATACAAAAAATATTGAAAAAAAATAACTCTAAAAATCAAGACTGGCCAAATGATAAAAAAAATGCACAAAATAAAATTAATACTTTAAAAACTAAAATTAGACAAGTAGAAGCTAATGACTCTATGAGACAGAACCAATAAAAGAAAGTGAAAAGAATAAAAAAAAGGAAGAAAATGAGAAATATCTCATCAGAAAAACAACTGATGTAGAAAACAAGACAAACTCATGATCAATTAAAAAAAAGTCTACACTCCATTATTTTAAAAAGTTATGAAGGAAAAACAGAAATGCAAAGAATCCACTGACCACTTCCTGAAAGAAATCATAAAATGCAAACTCCCAGGAATACTATAACCAAATTCCAGAGCTCCCAGGTCAAAGAAAATACTTCAGGCAGTCAAAATGAAGAGGGGACCCTGAAACTCTAAAAATCCTTAAAGGAGAAAATCTCCTTCAACTCTGCCTCAGTGAAGGACCCCACGCCGAGGGACAATTTCATTCTTGTTATGTAGGTGGGGGTTGGTTCAGTCCTAAAACTCAATGAATTCTATTCAAATTCAGCTCAAGCTGAATCCCAGATGGTAGAACTCCACCAATGAGGTTCCTTCAGCTTGTAGCTAAAAGAGCCAATCTAAAATCTTCTCTTTGCAGAGGTTCCAAACATGCCAACTATGCCATGCTTGCTATGCCAAGAAACCTTTGTCCATTGGAATATTTTTTCCAGTGCCACACTCTCTTTACCCTCACCTGTTTCCTTAACCAGACTTTAACCTTACTTCCAATCTCCATAATAAATAATCAATCTAGGTTTTGGGGTCTGTAAATTCCTTTACAGAGAATCTCTGTACCGCCAAAAGGAAGTCCCCAAAACTCTCTACCCTTATGCCAAATTCCAAGGGGGTTCAGGGGAGCCAAACCTCTCCATTTGGTTCCCTGAACCTCGAACTTGCCACTAGACTTTATCATTTAACTCCCTGACAACCAGAAACCCTAATCTCATTTTGGTTCCCTAAATCTAGACTTTATCAAAAAAGAAATCATTCAAATATCATGGAAATACAGTTCAAGATCACACAAGTAAATATTTAGCAACCACCATATTAAAAGAAAAGATTTTCTAAAAGTTAAAGGATCTAGGGCTAAAACCAAAATTACCTACCTAGTAATACTGAATATAATCTTACAAGGAAAAATGATTATTTAATGAAACAAAAGATTTTCAAGCACTTCTGATGAAAAGACCAAAATTTAATACTGAAACAAAACTCAAGGGATGCATGAAAAGATAAATATGAATGAAATTAACAAAAGTAAACTTTTATCCTCACATGTGGAAAGAGGTTATGTATAACCACTAAGAACATTATCATTATAAGGGCAGTTAGAAGCACTTTACTTAAATGGCATGATGATGAATCAATTATATTGGGATCACCTCAAAAGAATAGAAGGAAGAGAAAGAGGGATGCATAGGGACAAAAGGGAAGGAAAAGAATGAATAGAGAAAATGTACATAATGTAATAGGAGTGCAAAGAATTTTTTTAAATGAAATGATAGTGAAGGGAGAGAAATGGACAATGCTTGGAATTTCACTCTCATCTGAATTGGTTCAAGATGAGAAGAATAAATATAAACACAGATGGGTATAAAAATTCATCTTATGCAAAAGGGAAATAGAAGGGAAAGAAGGGAAAGGAGCTAAGAAAAGGGGATGGAAAAGAGAGAAGGCTGATTAATTACTGAGAAGAAAAAGAGACTATGGAGGGGAAAACAAGAGTGGGAAAGATATTTTATACACATACACACACACACACAAAGAGAGAGAGAAAAAACAATAAATAGAAGAAAATGAAGGGAAATAGACATTTAAGAATGTGAATAGGATGACCTTCTAAGTCTATTCGTAGTCAAGATTATACATAAGAAAAAGAAACTGAAAGAAAACATACAGGTCAAAAAAAATTGTTACTTGTAACATGATATGATGATGTATTTTGAAAACCCTAAAGAATCAACTAAAAATTTAAATATACAATTAAAAATTTTAGGAAATTTTCAGAATATAAAATAAATCCAAATGAATCATTAGTATATTATCTATGTATTACCAACAAAATTCAGCAGGAAAAAATAGAATGAGAAATTCCATTTAAAATAACTGTACACAACACAAAATATTTGGGAGTCTACATACCAAGACACAGTCAAGAGCTATATTAAAACAATTAGAGGATATTCCTTATACAAATTCATTGGTATAAAATCAGTCTTCATGAATTCTATGATGCATTGAAAGAAATGTGAAGGAAGAGGTCAGGAAGGCACAAAAGAGAAAGACAGAGGGGATTCCCTAGACATCAAAAAATACCAGTTAACTGGCAACATCAATGGACATGGAACTAAGTAATGGATTTGGTAAGAATGTCAATATATAAGCTGACTATGTGATCATATATATAATGGCTGCTACTCTACAGTTGTTTTTTTTTTTTAAACAATGAATCAGTCTTCCTCACTAAGTGATTGCCCCTGTAAGTTTGCTATTGTATCCTAGTCCTAATATGAATATTACAATATTAGACTAATTATAAATAATAAAAACTGTATTTTCCAACATACCCTGATATGATTAACATGTACCAAATCATTAAGGTAATATTCTTCAATTGTGTGAGGCTTGCCTTCCACTTCAAACACATAAGCAGGATTCATTTTGTTCTGAACTGGAACAGCAAAATAGTCAGCAAATTCTCTACAATTGATGGTAGCTGACATCAGGATTACCTATTTTAAAAAAAATACAATAAAAACAAATTATTAATCAAAACGCTTTTTTTACTTCTTGACTTTTTAATATTAATACCACATCACAAGAAAAACTTGTTTTACTATTCAAAGTATTTTGGTATAAATTTGTTATATTTTGCCATTTACCTATGGTATGTAACCAAGCCAAAAATAAATTAGTCTATTTCCATAAAATCTGAAGTATGTACCATTTGGGCTAAGTAGTAATTTTCATGGTCTTTAATCACAAAACACTTTCAGAAAAACAATCCAAAAATTCAACAAATTTTTCCCAATAATTAAGCTCAATATTTTGGCTCATGACTAGGAATAAGGTGTAATATTTGAAGTTTTTTCTGCTGAAATTGACATTTCTCTTCTGTGCTAAGACTAATGAAAAATTCAATGCCACTATGTAAAGATTTGAAATGCCAATTACACATTTCAACTATATTATTAAAATAGTCCCAAATACCTTTGCAAAGTTTAAAATAATTAAAATGCTTATAGAGTATTCTAAAGAAGATGATCAAAAAGTGAATAAAAGCCTTTAGTATAATAGTTGTACTTTAGTACCACACCTTTGAGTTAAAAGTATAAAAGAATAGTGGCTAAATAGACAACATTTATAAAATCATATTTTTAAATTACAATTCCTTTGATATATAATCCAATTATTTTATAATATAATAAAAGATAATAAGACTAGTTCTTTTGTGTGGAAGACAGAGGTCAAGCTGACTATTCATTATAGCTCTGATGTTCAGTAGAATTGTAGTTAAGGCCACTCTGAGCCTTTGTTTTCTCTATCAAATAAGAGATGATGTCATGAGAAAGGGACTTTGTAGATCTTGGGGGAATGTTTATTATTACTATAAGACAGTTTAAATAAGCTTCATTGATTTGGATCCCACTATTTCAGAATTTGTGACCACTGTAACAGAGTTTCCTTATTTTATGGAAGCGAATATCATCTGCTAAATGTATGAACATTTCAAGGGAGAAATTTTATGTTACTTAAAATACTGAATAATTTTCTTTCTTTTTTTATTATAGCCTTTTATTTACAAGTTATATGCATGGGTGATTTTACAGTATTGACAACTGCCAAATCTTTTGTTCCAATTTTTCCCTTCCTTCCCCCCATCCCCTCCCCCCCAGATGGCAGGTTGACCAATACATAACAGAATAATTTTCAAACATTGCTAAAACATTTAGACTCATGAGTCTACACTGATCTGTCAATTATCATTTATTCCAAAACACTTTTCCCTAAAGATTTCTACAAGTTTCTAATTCAGCAGGTTCTCCCTAAATACTTTTAAGTATTAAATCTACATATCTTTGGAAGTATTCTATGTACTTAAAGTGAGTTAGATTAAATTAGGTCACTAAATATTTAACTTAACTCTAATCAAATAAGAAATATTTTTAAAGCACTTAGCACAGTGTCTGACATATATGTCCTTTAAAAATGCTTGTTCCCTTCCCCCTCCTCATAATAGCTAGTCCAAATAAGTGAAATAGAAATCATATTTAAAATATCTCCATTATAAACATTTGCTATATGTTTAAGCATCTGCAATGGACAAGGCAAGAGAGGACAAACACAACATGGTAGTTCCCACGCAGCCTTCAGATAATGTAAATTTCTACTTGGGAGGAAAACAACATGAATATAATAGATAAGTAAATATTAGGACCATCTGAGGAACAAGACAAACATGAATTGGGAAAGTATAGGAGATAGCACGTGAGATACCTTCAAGGAAATCAAAGGCAGAAGTGAAAAGGGAACATATTACAGGCTTAGGGAGGGAGAAGAGAGAGAGAAAGGGAGACAGTTTGTACAAAGATATCAAGATGGAACAAGGACTCAGTTGAACAGCTAGGACTATATCAATTTGACTAGAGAGCAATGTCCATGAAATGAATTCTATAAAATAAATCTAATAGGTTGGGATGGAATGGAATATGAAGTCTCTTCAATCATAACACATTTACAGTTATTTCATTTAAATTACACTGTGTTGTCATTTAATGCTTAATGTTAATCTTTAAATCTATTCCTGTGCCTTTAAAGCATTCAGTCCAGCAAAGACAAGTATCTAATACCAAGTATTTCATTATAGTCAACTATCATTAGATTTTTCTACAGTCTGAAGCAAATTTTGGGCATTAATACAATTTTATTTTAAAAGTACTCAAAACCATAGTCATAGGAAAATAGCCTCTATAGCTTTTCTTCTTACAAGAACTAAGATATTATACATATTATTGAGTTTGATAAGTCTTCATTTTCAATTTGAATTCAGGTAAAATAAAAAGGGAAAGTCAATGACAAAATCTGATCTTGAATACTTTTATTATTCAGAGAAGTCATACTTACCTTCACAAAACGTGAATTTGTCCTTAAAAGTTTGCGGACAACCAACAAGAGAAAATCCATTTCCTCTGTACGTTCATGTACCTATAAAAAAAAAATAAGATGATAGTATTAGACATCAGCTATGACAACTTCTAGGAGGAGAATAAAAGGCAGCAGCTGTTTTTCATTTTAGAATATTGATTTATTTGATTCAAATCTCTATATCTGTGCCACATTTCGTGTATCAAGTACCTCTTATCAGACCCGCTAGCTAAAGGTTGTAATCAATAGTAAGCCATGGGTCTAATAGGATAGGGGTGCCAGGATTGATGTGGGATAAAAGACACTGCCTGTAAAATATCTCTGCCTTCATCCAATGCCAGTCACAGTCTGAACACTTTTTTTAAAAAGGTAGAAGCTGTAACAGTGTCAGTGTAAGTTCAGGGTATGAGAAAGATATTTCCTTCTTCCATTATCACAGTCTAGACCAATATAAGGTCATAAGGAATGTAGTGCAATGTTATCACGTTAACAAGTTCTTTACCAGGTATGCTAAATCAAATGACAGCCAGGCTTGCAAAAGTGAGGTATGGTACTATGGGAGGAGTACTACCTTCTGGTGTCAAAAGACTAGAGGTCACTTTTAGTACATTCCCACACCATGCTTTTCAACACTTGGTGTTTGTGTGACCAGGACAAGTCACTTAACCTTCTTGGATCTATTTTCTTCTTTGTAAAAGTGAAGGAATTAGACCAAAAAGCTACTGATAAGTTCACCAGCTGTAGATCTCTATTCTTATGACCTGAGGTGGGGACTTTGACCAACAAAGACAACTTCATGAAAGGTGACACACTTCTTGTAGGAGATATTGTAGAAGACCATCCTATTCAGGTAAAGATTAAGACTAGATGAGGTAAGTTTCCTTCTAACTATAAGATTCCATGGTTGTCAATTTTTTATTCCTTAGCATTCCATGGAACCATCGGGCCTTGAAAGATCAAGATCAGAACTAGCAGCTGTTTCCTCTCAAAAATTCATACAACTAGTATCAACCAAAAAAGTGTTTTAAGCATGAAAGAAAAATTTAAAAACCTAACATCTTAGAGAAAATGAAAATTTTGGAAAAGTCTAGGAGAGGGGGTAAGTAGAGAATGAAAAGGCACATTCGATAGGTTTTGTGATAGCTAATTATAAACAATATGAACAATTTAGACAATTATCTCACAAGTGAAGTAAATGATACTCTAAAGCAACAGCTCAAAACTTTTTGACCTCAGAATCCTTTTATACTCTTGAAAATTAATGTGTATGGGGGGCAGCTAGGTGGCGCAGTGGATAGAGGCCTTGCCCTGGAGTCGGGAGGACCTGAGTCCAAATCAGGTCTCAGATACATAGCACTTGGCATTTACTAGCTATGGGATACTACTGAGCAAGTCACTTCACCCTATGGGCCTCACAACCCCCCTCCCCAAAAAAAGTGAGTATCCCAAAGAGTTTTTGATTATGTCATTTACTGGACATTGAATTATATCACCATATTGGACATTAAATAATTCATTCATTCATTCATTCTAAAAGAAAAACAAGTTCTCTACACATTAACATAAATAATATTTTTAAGAAAATATACCATTTTCCAAGACAAAATTTAGTAGTAAGAACAGCATTTTTTAAACATATTTTTGTAAAGCTCCTTAATGGCTGATTTAACAAGAAGATAAGTGGATTCTCATATCTTCTCCTACATACAATGTATAGTGATATATTATTTTATTTGAATTGCATCTATCCCACTAGAAAGCATAGGAATAAAGGGAATTTTCCTTAAAACAATAAGCAGCATCTATCTAAAACATCAGCAAGCATTATTTGTATTGGAGCAAAGCTGGATGCATTTCCAAAAACATCAGGGGTGAAATAAGGACACCCATTATCATCACTATTATTCAATATTGTACCAGAAATGTTAGTTTAGCAATAAGAAAAAAAATTAAAGGAATTAAAATAGGCAATGAGGAAATTTTTTTGCAGATGATATGATATACTTAGAGAATCCTAGAAAATAATCTAAAAACCTACTTGAAACAACAAAGCTTTTAGCAAAGTTGCAGGATATAAAAATAAATTCACAAAAATCATCAGCATTTTTATGTTACTGACAAAATGCATCAGCAAGAGATAGAGAAATTCCATTTAAAATAACATAGACAAAAAAAAAAACACCCTTGTTTACCTGTCATGACTCAGGAACTTTATGAACACAATTACAAAACACTTCTCACACAAATAAAATCAGATCTAAACAATTGTAAAAATATCACTTGTTCGTGAGAAGGCTGAGCTAATATAATAAAAATGACAATTCTATCTAAACTGGTCTACTTCTTCAGTGCCATACCAATCAAACTGCCAAATAATTATTTTAGAGCTAGAAAAAAATGACAAGAAGATTCATTTGAAAAACAAAAGGTTAAGAATATCAAGGGAATTTATGATTTAAAAAAATACAAAGAATTGTGGTCTAGCAGTACCAGATTTTAAAAATCTATTATAAAGCAACAGTTATGACCAAAGAAGAACTAGAGAACATTATGAAATGCATTAAATTAAATTGCATTGATTACATTAAATTAAAAAAGGTTTTGCACAAACAAAACCAATACAAACAAAATTTAAAAAGTGAAGTACAAAGCTGGGGAAAAAATTTTTACAACCAGCATTTTTGATAAAGGCTTCATTTCTAATATATATAATTGTATCAAATTTATAAGAATACAAGACTTCCCCAACTGATAAATGTCAATTTTCATATAATGAAATTAAAGCGTAGTGATATATTAAAAAAAGCTCTAAATCACTATTCATTACAGAAATGGTATGGGATTCTGGTAAGAGAGAGTAGTACCCCAAGGCCACCTTGACCTTTGATGAACAGTAAGTTTTTTGCCACATTGCAAAAACACCTTTGTTGAGCAAGGAGCACTGATTTGTGATCGTGGGAACAAATATAAGCCGAGGGTCACAGCCAGTGACTACATGAACAGGGATGCCCGAACAGGGCTTCTCACCTGTGAACTAGCTGTTCAATTTCTGGATTGGTTCTCTTCCCATTGGTAGATACTATACATTCGCAATGTCCACAAGCTGCTTTTCTGAATGGCAATTGGGGATTATCTACTGTTCACACGCTGATCACACTTGCAAAAATGTATATCAACAAGGCTGTACTGCATAATAAACTGGAGCTCTTTTCACATCCTAAGAGTCTCCCGCCTCATTCATCTCACCTCCAAGATCAAAGGGTTCATATGCCATGAGCTTTTAAAAGACAGCCGCAACAACTGACACTGGGAACAGGAACAAGAATCTGAACCAGTGTGCCAGAGTGACCACTTCGCAGTCAAGAACTGCTATGTGATCAAGACAACCTCTACAAGGACTCCAGAGGGGGAGCCCACCGAATTTCACTGTTTCTGGACTGGGCAGAGTGCAGTGGAGAGTGGTTAAGTAACCTAATGGGGCTGAAAATAGGCACCTTACTCCCTTCAGACAGGGAAGCATATGTCAAGACTACATATAAATGTATAAAAGAGCAGGGGTGCACAGTTCAATTAGGAGACATTAGGAAATTCCTGGACATTGCTCACAAAGCTTACATGGTTACCTGAGGAAGGCTATTATAATTGTGATAGATGGATTGTGTTTGGTGAACAGCTCACCACCTTTGATAAACAATGCCCAGGAAAAATACAAAATAATCTCATTAAACAAAGTCTGAAATCAAAATCAGAAAAGGAGGTCAGGAAAACTTACACTTGGAGCACAGACAAGTCCATCGCTTAGCAGTAGATGTCCCTCTCCTGAGCCTGAGGAGGATGATAGTAAATGGCCTCCCCCACCACCACCACCACCACCGCCTTCAGCCACACCTTATTGTTGTGTCTATCCAGAACTACAGCCTTTCAAAGACTCTCCTAATGTAAAAAATGAAATAACTGAGGAAAAGCAGGATCAGAAATATAAAACAAAGATCACAGCGACACTTAGTGGACAAAAAGGAAAAAGTAATCAGGTACATTCTTTACTTTCACTTCAAAAAGTTTTGTAGCTGGCTAGAGATCAAGGAAAAGACATGGAGGAGTGGAAAGAATTATATCCTATCATAGAGGAAGATGACCCTTTGAACCCAGGAAGAGAAGACACAGACATGAACCACTTCCCTTTAAAGTTCTATCCCAGCTTAAGGATTCGGTTCATATGTTACAACTTGAAACAATGTCATGGGCAATTTTGTACCCCAATGATTGGAAAGCACTTGCATGGGCAGCGTTGACTCCAGGCCAGGCAGTGTTCTGGATGACAGAATTTTTAGAACAGACTTGGTTGACTGCCGCTCAAATTGCTCCAGGAGCAAACATGAAGTTATATTTTGAGCAACTTAGCAGCACTGGGGCCCCAAAACCAACTGGGGAATGACCACTCAAGTAGGGACAGATATAAATCAGGAACAGAGGAACAGGTATGCAGCTTTAGACACCAAGGAACAATCACAGTAATAAAACTCAGGAGCAATGATTATTATCACCTACCCCCTCATGCTATTTATGAAGTACTCATTCACCAGTATCAAAGAGGAAAACAACTAAAACTGCTTGTTATAAATCCTCCACAACCCCAGTATTCATTAGCTATCCCAGTCATACAAATATATGAAGACGTGCCTGTGTCTGTAACTATGATTAACACTGACAATATTGAAGCATATCTTAACAAGGAACAATGTATAGCTCAAGAAATAGTCATTCCACCTGAATTTACAGTTAAAATAGAATATAATAATTGTGAATTATCCAAATACAGAGGCCACTGTACAAACATATTTTACAAAGGCTATCACACTCACTCGGCCAATACTAACCCTTACTTTGAATAACCAACAATTTGAAGGATTATAGACAGAGTTGACAGGACTGTGGTGGCTGCTTCTCAATGGCCCTTTTGGCAGAAGCAGGAGGTAATAAGGAGGCTTTGATGTCCACTGAACCAGTAAATTGGCAAAAAGATGAAAAGACAGGAACCATTTTTCCTTTAATAATAAATGGCTTACATATTAACTTATGGGGTAGGGATATATTATATCAATTAGGGATGAAAATTTTAAGAGGGGTCATTGCTGTTGTGGTTTTCACTGATCCAAAAATGACTTGGATTATCAACACACCAATATGGGTGGGGCAATGGACCCTCTGTCCAAAGAAAAAACAGCCACTCTACATCAATTACTATAAGAACAATTAGAATTAGGACATATTGAGGAAACAAATAGCCCATGGAACTCCCTCGTATTTGTTATAAAGAAAAAAATCTGGTAAATGGAGAATGTTAACAGATTTGAGACAAGTAAACTCATTTTTTAAAGACATGGGTTCTTTACAGGCAGTTTGCCATCCCCTAATATGATCCCCATGGAATGGCCCTTATGAATAATAAATATTAAGGATTGCTTTTACTCTATCCCTCTTCGCATGGAGGAAAAACCAAAGAGGGAGATGAAGGTAGGAACACAGAGAATCATTCAAAGGTAACATCCCATTTTCATTAAGAAGGCCCTCTAAGAACATGATAATGAATAAGGGTCCTGAAGGATAGGAGGAACCCTATAGGGTACTAATGTGAGGGCCAGGATATGCTTGTATCTCCAAAGGAGAAAATCTTCAGCAGTGGATTCCCACCAGACATCTCAAAGTTGTCCATAGAGGAAAAGAGGCGGCGACCATCCAACAGAAGACGTGCCCCCAAGACCACTAGCAAGATGCGCTCGCGCTCTCTCTCGCATATATATATATATATATATATATATATATATATATATATATATATATATGCATATATAGATGGATTTGTGTTACACACAATCAGGACTGGCAACAGAGGCCAAAAGGTGGTCTGTACCCACCATGTCCTAGGATTGTTTCATGGAATGGGGTATAATGTGACATACAAGCTGGGTATACAGGAGACGCCCTGTCACAGCGACACCCTCATCCATGAGGGAGGGTTGTAGCAGTGTGTCTACATAATGGATTATCAGGTTGGCCCCACATAAGCCTCCATGGGACACATTTTTGTCACTCAAAAATCGGGCCAGCAGTTTGGCACATGGAAAAACTACTGTTTTTACAATGCCTACTGTTCACACACTGATCACACTTGCAAAAATATATATCAACAAGGCTACAGCATAATAAACTGGAGCTCTTTTCACACCCAATGAATCTCCTGCCTCATTCATCTCGCCTTTGAGACCAATGGGCTCATATGCTATGGGCTCTTAAAAGACAGCCTCAACATGAGATACACCTCTCAAGATTGGCTAAAATGACTGGAAAAGATAATACGGAATGTTGGAAGGGATGTGGGAAAACTGGCATACTAATGCATTGTTGGTGGAGATATGAAATGATCCAACCATTCTGGAGAGTGATTTAGAACTATGCCCAAAGATCTATAAAACTGTACATACCCTTTGATCCAGCAGTGCATCCAGAAACAGAACTACGGAGATTGAATCAACACGTGCTATGTTACTTTTTTTTGGGTTTTTTTTTTCTCTTGTGGTTTTTCCCTTTTGTTCTGATTTTTCTTTCTCAACATGATTCATAAATATGTATTAAAAAGTTAACATACACGTATAACCAGAAAAAAAAAACAATTAAATGCCAGAAATACAGTAAGCAAACAATGAATGTGTATTTTCTGAATGAAAAAAAATCATTCCATTTAGCAATCTAAAAAGCAAGAGAGGGGGAATAAGTTTTTGGCAAAGGAAAGAGGAGAAAACCAGAATAGAAATGATGTGTCGTGTAGATAAAAAGTTTAAAAACAAAGGAAATTGATTGTTCAGATGGATAAAAACAAGGTCTTTAACAAGGGTCAAGGCAATAAGAATAACAAGTAGTGGTTAGAAAATGATGAAGAGGAAGAATCAACAGACCTTAGAAGCTAAATGGCTTAAAAAGAAAGAGAAGGAAAGCAAGGAAGTAACGATAAACTAAAATTTAAATATCAGTGACATGAGAATGGAAAAGAAAGATAGTGGAACTGGTAAAATTGATGTAGACAGAAAGGAAAATGGATTGAGAGGGTAAATTATCATTGTAATTTAGAATATATATGAAAGTGGTAGAACATCTGGGCAGATCTGCAGTAACAATAACTACCTTCCCCTTTTATGAAATACAACAGCACCAACTATGTGTAAGATATTGTGCCAGAAACTGACAAAGATAAAATTAACCCCTGCAAGACTTCAAAACAGGCCTCAACCTCCAAAATAAGGTCAAGAATAAGGGGTTTAGATTTTCCAATTATTCATATATTAAGAGACTAAAAAATGATCAGAATAAGGATCTAGTAAAATAAAAATAAAAACAATAATGAGTCAGAAAGATTAACAGTGAGAGAATAAAATCTAAAAATTTAAGTGATAAGCAAGTATCCAGTAGAAAGAAGTACTCTACTGTGTTAAATGCTATAGGAAATGCTTCCTAAAAGGAAGACAAAAAACTGGCCACTAAAAAATCACTACGTCAATGTATATGAAACTTTTTAAAAACAAAATTGCAAATTACTAATAACTATAGGAAAGAATCCTCCAAATCACTAAGAGCAAGAAATAAACAAAATAAAATAATTCTGAGGTTCTATCTCATTACCATAAATTTGACAAAGACCACAAAAAATGAAAATAGTCAATGTAAAAGAGAGTATAGATGTGGAAAGATGGACAAACTAATATATTGTTGACAGAGCTGTAAGTGACTGGAATCAATCTAAAAAGTAATCTGAATTATGCCAATAAAACAATTAAAATGTTGATATCCCTTTACTTAGAGATTAAAAAGAAAGTCTCCATATATGCCAATATTTATAGCAGTAATTTTTATGATAGGAAAGAAGTGAAAACAAAGTACTTATCCATCATTTGGAGAAACAGCTTAACAATCATGGTACATTAAACTTTTGTGAAATATTGCTGGGCTGTGATAAATGAATAATAAGATAACTATAGAGAAATAAAGACTTAAGTGAATTAGTGCAAAGTACACCAAGTAAATAAAGCAATATATACAATGACTATAACATTATAAATGGATAGACCCACCACCACAAATCAACTAAACGTTGTAATCATATAGAAGTTACAGAATTAAAAGAAGAAGCATTGTCCCAAAGAAGAACTATCATTAGACACTTTATCCAATTCCTTTGCAGGGGTGAGAGATCTACAGGTATAAAATATTGTGTGTATTTTCAGGGCTTTTTTTCATTGCACTGATTGGTTTTGCTATTTTTCTCTTCCCCTTTTTCATCTTGTAAAACAAAGTGCTACTATATTTAATAGCTCTCTAGGAAGGGTAGAGATACACAGGAAATTTCAGGCGATACAAAAACAAAATGTAGCCTTCAAAAAATTATTTAAAAAGAAAGTCAAAATCTGTAAATATGTGTATGAATTGATACAAGGTGAAACGAGCCAAACCAGGAAAATACTGTACACAATATCAATTGTATAATGGTTAAACATGAATGACATAGTTTTTTTCAACAACATAATAATCCAAGACAAGTACAAGGGCTAAGGAGAGAAAATGCTATCTACATCCAGATAAAGAACTAATGGACTGAAATTTTCTTTTGATCTGTTTCTTCTTTCACAACTATGACTAATATGGAACCATGTTTTATATAATTGCACATTTGTAACCTATATAAAATGGTTTAACAGGGAAAGGAAGGAAAAAATTTCGAACTCGAGTCTTATAAAAATGAATGTTAAAAATTATTTTGACATGTAATGGGGAAAAATAAAATACTATTAAAAGAATTAAAAGAAAAAAAGGGAAAAAACCATCACCAGTAAATCTTGAGAGAGGATTTAGAGTAGTAGTGAAGAAAGCTCAATTATCAAAGATTAGAGAGAGTACTGATGAAAAAGTAAAGGCATCAAACAGAGAACAAAAGCCTGAGAAGCATGGCTATGAAAGAGGCTAGGGATATGACAGAAGTAGGATAGGTCAAGAGGTAGACTTGAGAACTAATTATACTCCCAGACAAAAGGAAGGAAACAGCAATATATGCTGAGCAAGAATACATGTTTAGCCTCAAAATAAAGTGTGGACATATTTTTTTTCTCTTAGATATGAAGGAAGTATGAGAAATAGGGATATTAATGGTTCTGGGTTACTATGTGGAGTTGACAGAGACAGCCTGAAGTATTAACAAAATTAATTCTTCAGGCAAGCAGTGAAGGACACTGATGTCTTTATAGTCTCTCCCTCTATGGGGGTTGTGGATAGCCCCATCTTGCTGATCTAGCCAAAAATCCAAATTATGTCAAAGCCCTGAGGTTAAATTTCTTCTATAAATCTGTCCATGGCTCATGCCATCTTTGCTGAATCTTTTTACTAAATCATAGCACTATGCCTCCTGGTGTCTTTCCCCTTCCTACTCCCCTCTCTTGCCTCCTAACTTTTTTAGACTACTAAATTCCTCCATGGATTTAACCTTCCAGCTAAGGGCATACTCCAAAATAATAGGTTAACACCCTTCCACTGTGATAATAGGTTAACACTGTGAATTCCACTAGGGAACTTGTCTTTTCCACTGTTAATTGTTATATGCTTCCTCCAACTCTACTTCATTTTTACCTTTCCTGGTGCCTACTGTAGCTTTTCATTTTATCTGTAATCTCTTCTCCTAAATAAACCTACCTTTTGCCACTGACCAGAGAATAGCCACTGTGAATTCTTCATATGACTAAACCCCAACATTTAGTGTTAAACCTCAAACACATAATTTGGTGCCTGAATATCAATCCAAAATTGCCTACATCAACTGTACCATTTGGTGCACCAAACTGTCTGGGCCTTCTTTTTGCCAAAAAGTAAGAAATGTGCATCCTAATAATTTCTTCCTACAGGTCAACTAAGGTGGGGAATAACTGGGAGTCCAACAATATCTCAGGGTATATTCGTTATCACTTTGCTCATTGGATGGTGGTAATGGGCCTAAAGTAGGGGGAGATTCCAAATAGATCACTCTCTTTTCTGAATATGATTGTGTATAAAACACATATCCCCACTTCTCTCCAGGATACTGGGTGAGTGAGCAGGGGATGCTTAAGAGTAGTATTTTGGTTTTATAGGGATGTTTGCACTCCCAACATTGCAAAGGGGAACTAATATAATATCTGGCCATTCAGAATTTAAAAGCATGTTTTCTGTTTTATGTCTCTGGGTCTATCTGACCTCTCTGAGTCTGTGATAGTCTCTCTTTCTCTTTGTGCTTTAAACTAACTTGTATTTTCTTAAAAGGTAAGCTTTCAAGACTACCAGCTTGAAAAGGGTGACACAATCCTTCTTTAATTTCTCTTCCTTGAAGAGACTTGTGGAATAGCCACACCCTGTGTCCACTTACAAGATGTATGTCCAGCTTCTCAGATTAAAAGTAGGCTCCCCAATACCCTCCTTATGCCCTGGCATCAGCCTCAGTTTCTCTCTTGATGAAGACCTCATGTATCCCCTACCCCCAGAGTCCTAAAGCCCTCCTCGAGGGACTCCAAATATGTAGAACGTTGTGGTCTTTTCAGTTCTCCTTAGATAGAAGATACTAGCAGTTTTCACCTACTCTCTCCAGACAAGAGATTGCCTCCAGAGGCTTGGGGAAATCCATTCGGCTTTTAAAGAGCTTTACCACTTCCCTCCAACTGAATGGACAGGAAAAGAGAGATACAGGACATCCTCATGGTTTGGGGTGAGAATATATGCCATTCATATGGTTCAGGGGAGAGAGGGAAGACTGAAGTCACTATCCTTTTGCCCCCAAGCACCATATGGAAAAAACCCAGGCCTGGGTCCCCATTTCAGGACTCAATTTACTGTCCCCTTAAAACTTATTGGGTTCCAAGAGAATAAATTTGAATGTTGAAAAGTTTCAAAGTGGAGGAAAATACACATTTGAAAAACTACCATTCAAAAAGTTTCTCCCAACAGATGGATCTTTACATTTATATGTGTGTTTAAACTGGAAATCTGATGAAACAATCATTATTAATGGGTGTGTCCTTGTTTATTCTGGGCATGAGGTTTTATAGATATGTGTGCATAAATCCTTGATATTTAAATATTACTACTAGAAATTTAAATTTGATTTAATTTTAAGCAAAAACAAGGCAATTAAACAAAATTCCTGGTAACTTACTCAAAGAAGTCACATGTCTATCTCTTCTAATTGGAGGAAATATATTTATATTAATATAAAATATTAAGTTGCTTTCTAAATTCTATTATTATGCAATTTGTAAAACTATGTGGGATGTATTTTTAAATTGTCAGACCAATGTTCTGAATTTTAGAATTGTCTTGTTTCTCCCTTTAATAAAAAAAAAAAAATTAAGTCCTTCTGAAAGCTGAACATTAGCTGAATCATCTCAGTAAATACTGATTTAATGGGTCCTTTCTGAAACTATATTATTAGGATTAATTATTCTCTTGAGTTATCCAAAATTGATGATTTTAAAGTTAAAACTGGTGTAATTACTGTGTATAGAAAGGAAGGATACAGTGAAAACTTTATCTAGATTAGTTTTATTTTTGGATCAGTAAGCCCTTTCCTCTTCTCCCACCTTCCACATTGCTGGCTGGGGGAAATGAAAGAAAAAACCCAAACAGAATCATTCTTGCTATCAAGGTCATCTGCCCTAGGAAATGAACTTGATATGGAATATGAAAATTCCCACACAGAAAGAAAATACAGGTGACAATTTGGCTATCATTTCTGGAAATTCTTGATTAGTATTTTTTGAATTATTGAAATTGAGGGTTGAAACTGTATACTAGTTATTTGCATAATTTCATGGTTTTATTTTAGATCAGTTAGTTTTAGAATAGGAGAGCATAATTCACCTTTCCCCCCCTCACTGGGTATGGCAGGAAAGTGACTGCTCCTTAGCCCTGGCATGAGTCCTTCCCCCCACTACACTGGTTGGGGGAGGTGGAAAGAATCCCACTCACTAGTTTCCTCTCTGGGTCCTGCCAGTTAAGTGAAATTTCATTTTTAAATTGCTTTCATAAAGGGATAATTCTCATCTCAAGTCTGGTTATTTATTTGTTTTGTTTTGCTGAGGCAATTAGGGTTAAGTGACTAACCTAGAGTCACACAGCTAGGAAATGCTAAGTGTCTGAGACCAGATTTGAACTCAGGTCCTCCTGACTTCAGCTGCCCCCTAGTTATTTATTTTAAAGGAAAATCATTTATGCTAAGCATCTATATCTTTCATCCTATGCTGGAGAAATGAAATTCCTCTTTTCAAGTTTACCTATATGTGAAAAGAAAGCATGGCATGTTAGGGATCTCGGCCCTAACTCCCAAGTGGAACAGGCCTTATGTGACCAGCACTGCCTGTCCTCTTGAATGGTGAAGACTGTGAGTAATGAGGGGCGAGAGCCAGGGTGGTGTGAGACTCCATTTATTACTAAGACTGCAGGTGCTTTTATCATCTTGGTGCTTGTTTCTAGTTATTATTTCATATGTATTCACATCCTAGCCTATAGTAGACACATGATACTCTACAGGAAGCTACACATAGATATGCTGTGGGCATTCCTTTCCTAATAAGGATATTCAAGGTACTCCCCTCTAAGGTCCGGCACGCCTGTCCTGGGAACTGCCCCATTGCTCCTTAGGGTGGGACCCCCTTCCTCCCAGCACCATATTGTTCACCCTTACAAGGCTATCCTCAGATTACCTGAGCAGTTCACTATGCGATGTCCAAGGCTGGCAGGGGGTTTGGCAGGCCCTCTTACAATGGCATTAGAATGTCTGCCACCATATCAGCCCTGATATGGTGATCTTTAATTAAGATAAGCACAATGATTTGTAAGCCTTTTTTTTTTTTTTTTTTAAAGTTTGAAGCTGACATAAACTGAGAATTTTTGCAGGGCCAGATGTAAACTGTATCCCCTTCCAGAGCTCCCAGACCCTGGGTAAAAGCCTGCAAACCTCCTGTTAACTGGTTTCATTCAATTAGAGATCTTGGTTAATCACCCTCTATTGAATCCCCACAAACCACTTCCAGTAGCTCAAACTCCCAAGATAAGTAATCTCTTTTCAATTGGAAATATAGGCCAGGGGCATTGTCAAACTCCCAGTTAAGTAATCTCATTCAATTTTGAATTGAATTGAAGTCCCAGACTGCTAATAAAAGAAAACTCTCAACCCCTACTCTTTGCAGAAGTCCTAATACTTGCCAAAGAAGCTGTCTTCTTAGCAAGCTGTCCTGCCTGGACTTTTGCCCATTGGTGAAATAGTCTCTTCTCAATGTTAACATTTACTAGCTTCCTAAAAGGACCCCACACTAAGAAGTCTATCTTCCTAGCAAACTGGCTTCTCAGTGTCAGTAAATTCCTTTTTGCCACACAGATTTTAGGTTTTCGAATTCTTTCACATAGGACCTGGGCTTCCAATAAGAGGGGAGGTTTCCCACTCCAATTCTCACACCTCATCACAACAACCACTAACCTCATCAAAGCTTCTGGTGTAGGACACTTGGCTATTTGAGAGAAAATTTCTTGGAATTATTTTGATCCATATATGGATGATCCATATATACAAATCAAGATAAACCTACAATCAGAATTACTGCCATCCCAGAAAAATTTAGGAAAACAAAGCAGTTTAAACAAGAAAACATTCCAGAATGGACAAAAACAAATAATAGGAAAAAAAAAGAAAAAATTTTCAAAGGACTTCCAGACTTCCTTAAAGATCCCAAAATTTAGCTCTTCCCAAATATACTTAAATGCCAACAGCCTATAAGCAGTCAAAAATTAAGAAAAACAAATAATATACAAAGAAACATCAATGAAATTCACAAAACATCATAGAAATAAGAAGGAAAAAATACATATGTATGAGCCATGAACACAAAATTATCTACTAGGAAATCGTAGTATAGTATATGAAGACAAAAATGGACAATTTAAAAAATATTTAACTTTTCAAATTTACAGAGCCAATTTTCTAACCTTGGAACTGGCAAGAATACAAGCCGCACAAAAAGCAGGGTTTTAAACAATTCAGATTTTAAAAAATCAAGACAAAATAGTTGTTAAGAAAATAAGAAAACTGTTAGGGAACAATACTTTTTAAAATTAATTCTGCAAAAAAGTATTACAAAGAAAAGAACACAGGGCCAGCCAATGAATTCAAAAATTAAACTCTATCTTAAAAAAAAAAAAGACAAATCCAAGTTATAGAATCCAATATTGCTACTAGCACAGAATAAGCAAATTTGACTGGCAGCTTTTTTTTTTTTAATTCAGGAGTTGGAAGGGACCTCAGAGGCCATTTAATATATATTTTTAAAAAAACACAACAGGATATAACTACTGTAAACATATCCATCAAGTAGTTCCTCCAGACTTTTTCTCTAAATTTTAAATGGAAAAAGAATCACTCTAAGTCTCAAGACATTTCATTATATTATGAACAGCTCTAATCTTGGAAGCTGAGATCCTTTGCAATTTCTACCCACTCTTCCTGGTAATGTGAACTCTAAAGTTCATCTTGTTCCCATTGTCAACATTTTGCACACAAAAGGATGCCAAATTCCCAGGACTATCTTGTTAAGAATATCTAAGATATACTCAACCATCTTATCAAGTTTGTTCTAGACTATTACAGTTTATTGCTAAAAAATCATTTTTGACTTTTGCCTCATGAGCCTTTTCATGTTAATAAAGGGCTCTTGTTACTATAACATCTAACGTGAATTCTTCACATTCCAAACTTCTCTCCCACAACACAACCTGCTATTTCTTTACTGGCACTCCTTTCTTAGACCAAATAAGATAAATCTAATTGCTACTTTATATAACAATCCTTTAATATTTGAAGACAATCATTACCTTCCCCCAGAATCTTATATTCAATTCTTTCAGTCAAGTTTCATGTCAAAGTCCTTCACTATCCTGATTCCCTTCCTCTAGATCACATAGAGTTATAAATGTCCTCTTTAAAATGTGCCTCCTTTTTTTGGTTATTTTTTTTCTCATTTTGTTATCTTTTCCAATCTAATAAGTATAAAACCTTTGCTTTAATTTATGTTCTATTTATTAGAGAATCCTTTCATATGGTTGCTAACTCAGGTCAGCCTCCAACCCCCTCCTCACAAGTTGTGGTCATGATAGGGGTTCCAATGTGTTATCCCTAGGCTTGCCCACTTTCGCCAACTGTAAAGGAAACCCAGTAAGGAATCTCAGGAGGTCTTGGGCATGCCTTTGTGTAAATTTGTTTGCTGAGAACACTGGAACACACTCACAGTAACAGAATCTCAGTAAGCACACAAGAAAGGTCAGCCACCCTTCAGGTGCCTTAGTATCCTTTATTGCAAGCCTGTGTTTACTCCCAGAAACCTGACCAGTCCTTAGCATAGTGCCTTTTTTGTTCTCAATCTCTATATAAAAAACCCCTTAGTGGAAAGTGAGAATTCATCTACGAAGTATTAGGAAGCTCAACTAGCAATGGCTCCCACTTGAGACTTTGAAAAGCTGTGATTATGAATCCTTCCAGACAAGGAATTCAAATGGTGGTGGTGGTTATCATGTATGTTGTATGTTGTTTGTTATTTTGTCTTTATGGCAGCCATCGTGTTTCTAAATTGTGTATTACTTTTGTGCTATGAGTTTCCTCTTCCCTTATGTCTTATTTAAATCAAGGTTCTGAGCAATAATAAACTTGTGTCCAAATGCCTTTAAGACTATACCTGTTAAGTGAGAATTCCAAACCTAGATTAATCTTAGACCAACAATGGTAAGAATACTTGTGAAAGAATGTGCCCCAAGTTTATGGGGAGAATGGTCTGTAGCAAATATTTTTACTATGTTATTTCAATTAAAGCTTTTGATTTTTAATTAGTTCTTCTGGTAGACTATAGAAAAAATTAAACCACCACTCAATGGGGGCTCATAAGCTATTATAACTATTATTTTTTAATATACATGGACACAAAGACCATGCAAAATAATTATTTATACTGGCCAAATTTGGGGAGGTAATCAGCTAAACACATTTGATAGACATTTGAAAGTCTGTTGTTTCTGTTTTGTTTTTTTTTTTTTAAATAATAGTTCCTCACTGCAATCTATCCATATTTAACCAAGAAGCTTTCGCTGTCCTCTGAGGAATGATGTTCAATTTTAATCTTCAGAAACTGCAAAATTTCACTGTTCTAAGTCACATTACAACATAAATTAAAACCACAAAAATCAACTGCATGTTTATATGACACTTAAAATTATATCAAAGTGGAATTAGGAAAAGGTTTTTGTATATTTGGGGATTTGAAAATTATAGATATAAATATGGATAACATATTAACACATGGATAAATCTGTGCAAAGGTTAGTAGGTTGAAAAGAGCATATATACTAATAACTTCATATAAAAAAGAAAATAAAGCCACAGAGAATTTCAACTGCACTCCTAAGAGGAGAAAGCAAATGCATTGTCTCTTACAATTTATTTGGTGTTCAATACAAAACATTATAAATTTATGATGATTCTTATTCTTCATTTGGCATATTTATTTGATCATTTTAGACAGTTAAATTTATAATTAGGTTATTTTTTTTAAAAAATGGAAAAGTTAGGCCATATGTTCTAATAGTTTGAGCATGCAAGGTACAATAAAAGCCTTGAAGGGAAAAAAAACAAAACAAAACCTTGAACATTTGGGAAATAAAACAGGTAATCCATAAGAACAAAAAAATCACTAGCAACAGATTAAGATGGTATTCCAGAATATTACTAAGGATAAAATCAGCTCAGTTTTGTAGCTTCATCCATCAAAGCTAAGAGTGGAAAAACCTGACAGAGACTGTTAGTCTGTCAAATGTTTAGCCCTAATGAGAATTATTTGGTTGGTTAAATCATCTAATTGGCAGAGCATGAAATTCAACAAGAATTTTATTAAGTAGGCCAAGGTATGAAGTCAAGGCTAGGTGTGAAGGCAAGAGAAATAAATGTTTAAGAAAATAAACTATCAAAGGAATCAGTGGTCACTGACAAAAACAAAGTTCCAAGTCAGTACAAAGAATAGAAAAAGTAGAAGGTAAAGATGATTGATTAAAAAATATAAAAACTTAAAAGATTATGGAATCCAATCCTCTTTTATCTTATAAATTGAAGAATAAGTAATTTGAACAAGGTCACTCAGGGTACTTATACAACAAAACAAAAATGTGAATTGAAATTCTCCGACCCCAAATCTAATTTTCTTTCTACTCCATTGTCTGTATATACATTCCCAGTTTCTTATTTGTCTGAGCACATATCCTCATTAGACTAGACTGTTAAATTTTTTCAAGGCTAAATAGGCATTTATTCATCTCTCTTGTACCTTCAGAACCTCACATAGAGTTGTCAACTTTTTTCTTTTACAGATCTGTGATATTATCAATAATTCTGCTACCAAGGCAGTTCAGTGACTTCACTGCAATTTAGAGTCTTGAGTGCCTGGGATACTGACAACTTAAATGATTAGCCTGCATTACATAGCCAGGATATACATCAGAGGTGGGACTTTAAGCACTGCACACACCAAGTAATCTTAATCTGGTATCCATAAATTTTTTTTAATGTTTTGATAAATCTATTTTAATTGGCTTCCTGTTAATTTTGTGTATGTATGTATGTAACATATAACATATATAACAAGTGCCAGAAGGAGCTAATTCATCAAGGGTTCCAGGATCAAAGAGAGAGAGAAGACGTGTCATACAGTGCCAGCATTTTCATCTTGATGATCAGCAAAAAAGAAAAAGAAAAAGAAATCTAGCTTATCAACTCAATGGCTGAATAGAATTGGCTAAAAAAAAATGCAATTAGAAGTCCTTCTAATTCTATATATTCTTTATCTAAAAACTAAAGCTAGCACTTTAAACAATAGATCTGACCAAAGTCCTCAAAAGCCCCTATATCCATGTATAAATGTTTCTTAGAAATAAGAGGAAAAAAACAAATTTTAAAGCTCTGAAAAGTGGCATGCAGTCAAAATGCTTTATATGAAATTCAGTTATTTCATTTACATTCAATCTGTACTTGCATTGTATAGCAATTTGCAATTTTACAAAATGCTTTTGTGTATGTCAATTTGATCCCTTACAATAAAATAAAAACAAATTTTTTTCAAACTTACTTCATCAATGAAGACATGGGTAAATTCTGCCAAACTTTTGGCACCAACTATTTTCTGAAGCAGCACACCAGTGGTCATGTAAATTAACTTTGTGTCTTTGGTAGCTATTTTTTCTAGTCCAACCTAAGAGGGGAGGAGAAAGAAAGAAATAGGAAGTTGACATATTTAAATAATTCACATGCCAAATTACTAAAAACTATTACCACTTCCATTTTTGAGTAAAGCAACTGTTTTGTGTCTTTTATCATCTAGTATAAAATTCAGTGGCAGATTAGAATAAAATTACAGTTCTCAATTCCTCTCTTTGGAGCCTGGTCTACCTAATAATAAAGGCACTATCTATCCTTCCTACACACAATATGTCTTGTTCTGTTGGGGAAATTTTTGTTTTGTATTGTTTAAAGTCTGGCAATACTAAACATTCAATCATCCATTTATCTGGAGAAAAATAAAAAACACTGATTAAAATTTAATTTTTTAAAAAATCTTCTGCTTCTAACACATAAACATCTGGTAGAATTTGAAGGTTTGCAAAATTTCTGTTATACAATTTATATGATATAGGCTAAGGAATTAAAGCAGAAATAAAAATTTGCTTGTTTTCCATAACAAGCTTACCTGATATCCTACCAAACCACCCAAGGTCCAAGATCTCTCTTTACTAATCCATCTTGCAATGCTACTGGCTCCTATTTTCCGTGGTTGAGTAACCACAATGTTGCAGTATGTAGAACGGCGAATATAATAATCTAAGACATACTGAGGAAGCTGGGTGCTTTTTCCACTACCAGTTGCACCATGAATAATTACAACTGAATTGCTTTCTATCAAGGAAATAACCTGAAATTAGAAAGGGCAAAAAAATCAGTGTTGTCTTCAATGAACAAAAATTTAACAGAAATAGAAACTATTATGCATAAAATAGTAATGTATGCCTATAATAACGTAAGACAAGGTTAAAACGAATCTTAAAGATGATCTAGTCAAGGTGCTCTTAAACTTTTGTCATGAACTGCTTTGAGGATCTAGTAAAGCCTAAGCCCCCTTCTACAAATAATATTTTTAAATATATAAAATAAAACATATGGGACTACAAGGGAAACTAATTACATTTCAACACAGTCATCCAAATATTGAAAATCAATGCAAGCCCAAATCATCAAATAAAAATTGAGTTTTAATTTTTCAGTTTATTATTTATACTACAACCTCTCTCCACTGGTAAATCAATATACTTATGGAATATGATTCTTTAGAACCAAAAATAATCTATTAATAGTCTGACTGCCACTTCTAATAAAATTATCTAACACAGGCAAATATCTTTGCGTTATTACATAACTGTTTTATAAGATTATACCAGAGAGATATATTTTATCCAAGAATCTCACTTTTTATAGATTTTTAGCCAAAGGATTTTGAAAAAATGCATCAGAGATGAAAAGCCTCTGATAAAAAGAAACAGAAATAATAGAAGTGAAAATTTATAAAAAGTCAATGAATAAAATAAATTTATACATAGCTTAAGTCCAAAGATTTTATCTTTTAAGTATCTGCATGCATCACACCATACCTTTAAAGATGGTAGTGGATGTTTAGTAAATACATGGTGAATAAAGACATGATACCTTTATTTAGAAAAAGACAAAATTGAGAAATAGCATAGTATTGGTTCAATTAATAATTTTGGGTTTAGGAGTTAAGAAGGGCTGGGTTAGAATTCTGCCTCAGATATTTATTTACTATCTATATGAGCTGAGGCCAGTCAGTTAATCTCTTTGAGCCAATAGTTACCTGTAAAATGAGGGGGGGATGAACTCCATGACCTCTAAGGCCTTTCCCCGCTCTACATCTACATATATTTGTGATTGTTTCTTTATTTACAGAATTATATTTATGTTAAAAAAAAAAAAAGAACTGTTTACCTCTTCCTTACACCGATTTATAGGCAAATCAGGATATTTGTAATTTGTTTCTGGGATAGATGGCACACTGTTTGGTTTACATAAAGGCTTCTTTGGACCTAGGAGTAGGGAGGAAAAAAACAGCAATGAAAAATTTTTAAATGATTACATTATAAATGTTTGCATTATATATGAATACACTTCTCCCTCTCCTTGCAAATTAACACCTTTTCAGTATAGAAGACAACTTTAAAAAGTATGCATTATCTTATTTACAATTTAAACAAAATGGCCTAAAAGTTCAACACATCACTTTAGTGGAACCTTTAATCCTAGATATTAGCACTACGGACTATGTTTAGTAACCCAGTGTAAAAGAGAATTTATCAACTGGCACAAATAAAAAAAAACTATTTGTTTTAATATATAAAATAAAACATATGGGACTACAAGGGAAACTTTGTGAATCAAGAAGTCTCCTCTGGGCAAGTCACTTAACCCTGTTTGATTCCATTTTTTTCATCTATAAAATTGAACTGAAAAAAGAAATGGCAAACCATTCCAATATCCTTCCCAAGAAAACCCCAAAAGGGGTCACAAAGTCAGACACACCTGAAATAACAATTACTACTACTACTACTATGACTACAACTACAAGAAAGGGAAGTCAGGGAATCCAGGAAGTAACAATGAAAGAGAGCATTTAGCAGATGGGGCACAGTCAGTGATTATGTCCAGAATCAAGGACACCACTGTCACTGGATCACAGAGTAAACAGAAGAGAATAAGGGCTTTAAAAACCAGAGAGAGGATTTTTATATATTTGATCATGAAGGAAATAGAGTACCACTAGAGCTTATTTAATAGGGAAGAAGGTGACATAGTCATATCTATGTCTTAGGAAAATCTTTGATTGGGCTTTTTTTCCTTTAAAATTTTGTTGTTTTTTTTACATTCTTTTCTTTTTAAAAAAAAGTTTTGAGTTTCAAATTCTCTCCCTTCCCTCTAACCCCTCCCCTACTCCTTAGAAAATAAAGCAATATATCAATTACACATATGAAGTCATAAAACATTATTTCCATATCAGCTATTTTGAAGGTGGGAAAGGAAAGAAGGGAGAGAAGAAGAAAGGGAACAAGAAAGGAAGGAAAAGAGGAGAGAAAGAGAAAGGAGGGAAGGGAGAGGAAAAAATTATGTTTCAAAATGTACCCAGAGTTCATCAGTTCTTTCTTTGGAGGGGATGGAATTTTTCATTGTGAAACCTTTAGGATTGTCTTAGAACACTGTACTGATTGGCATAATTAAGTCTTTCATGAATTATAAAATGTTGCTATTACTGTGTACTATATTTTCCTACTTTGTTCTGCATAAATTCACTGTGGTTTTTTTTTCTGAAACTATCCCCCCCTCATAATTTCTTATAGCACAATAGTGTTCCATTAAATTCATATATCACAACTTATTTGGCTATTTCCAAATGAATGGGCATCTCTTGATTCCATTTCTTTGCTACCACAAAAAGAGCTGCTATAAATAGTTTTATACATATAGGTCGTTTCCATTTTCTTTGGTCTCTTTAGGATATAAACCTAGTAGTGGTATTGCTGGATCAAAGAGTATGCCCAATTTGACTACTTTAAAAGGCACAGTTCCCAAATTTATGGTTGGATCACTTCTCAGATATACTAATAGTACTTTAATATCCCTACTTTAATGCAAGGAAAATCTCTTTGAAAACTAGATGGAGAATATACTAAAGCAGGGAGAAGGGTGTGGCAGGGAGACCATGCACAGGCTACTGCAATAGTCTAGGTATGGGGTAATGAGAAGCTGTACAAGGGTAATGGCAAAAGGGTAGTGGCAATAGATGCTTCAGCAGTATTTGATAAATGACTGGATGGGTGGAGGGAGGTGAAGAAAAATGTATATTATAGGATGACATCTAGGTTGCTAGAACAAATGCTTGGGAATTGTGGCAACTTTGACAATTATATATTTTCATAGATCAGAATTATAGATTATATTTATTCAGCAGAAAATTATGGAATAATATACTCTACATCTTACAAAGAATAAAAACAAAACAAAAGCTTTTCAAACAAAAAGATTTCCTTTGAATTGACAGATCACAATCTAACATCCAAAAAAGTTAAGTCTGTTTTTCTTTACGTATTTTTAAAAACCAGGAAATTGAAAAAAGATCTAATTGAAAAATTAATTCTGGTCTTTTTGTCTTTCTCCCTGATTCGGCATGTAACTCTCATCTTACCTACCAAGATGTCAAGTCACTCTTCTCCTTTCCTATTTCTCATTTTCTTTCTTTCAGTCTCCATTTCTGTCTTTTCTCCTTATAATTTTTCCATTTTCTCTTGCCCCCAGTTCATCTCTCCTTTAAGTGGTTATATAGAACTAAGTTTTAGAAATTATTTTCCTTGTTTACTGAATAAAGTCTGAATTTTATATATTTAATTAATTTTTATTAATCACAAAATACGCATTGCCTGGGCATTTTGTTCAATTGTTAAAATATACACAAAGTTTAGATAAAACAAGATCCTTATGGTCCTCGTGGATAGGACTGAGCTAAATTTCTTTTATCTTTTATGAAACATTTACTATGCTTAAATTCAGTCTTTTCTTTATAAAGTAAACAGATCTTTGATTTCATTAGTATAGGGAGTCCCAGATAAACAAAAACTATATACCAATGCAAATTCTGAAATTTAGACTATGTTTGGAACAACAACAAAAAAAGGTTAAACGGACCTATCCATCACAGTAAATGACATTACAAATGATCTCTTACAATTCTAATCTAAGATTTATGACCTCTATATCTATTACACTTCACTTTGTAGTTGCTAGATTACTAGATAAGTCTCGAAACAGATACTTCAATGATAATATAGCCAAAATACAATTATTAACAAGTCACAATACTAGCAAAACATTTTAAAACTTTTGTTCTCCTTAAATAGCAAAATTAAGTGAAAACAGGGAGAAAGATTTTTATGTAGGTAATAAAAGGATCTTCTGAATTCAAAGTATTTCCATCTTGATTAAGTTTATTCCTTGTCTAATCTTAGTTCAAAATGTATGGCTTTCCTATTACCTGATATCTATGTACAATTAGCAATATTTATGCTTATCTGCCAATAAAGGACATATTTCTTAATTCTAATTTAGTTGATGAGTACTGTATTCACTCACATTATACAGACAACCATCACTTTTCCTCCTCAGTAGAATTACTTCCCTTTTTGTACTGAAAATTTCATTTTAAGAGTTTTTCATCCCTTTGCAACTCATTTCCCCTGTAGAATTTTATAGTCAGTGGAATCCTGCCAATCTTTTCTCTGAATTTTTTAAAATCAGCTTTTTCAAGATGTACACGAACTCAAAACCATATAGATTTCTTTATTACTGTAAAGTTAGCAAATCAATGGAGTTATAAACCACATTTGTGACTCTCTGATTGATCTGATATTACCGGATAATTGCTCACCTGATGGTTTCAATGGCTCTGCTTTAACAGTTCTTTGGAGGTACTACTTTTTCCTCAAATCATCCAATTCTCTCCTGTTCAGAAAGTACTTCAAATTTATTCTTCAATGCAAAGCCTAAAATTTTATTTTTCCTTCCCACAACTAAGATGATGTAGATCAAGGGTCCTCAAACTTTTTAAATAGGGGGCCAGTTCACTGTCCCTTAAACTGTTGGAGGCCGGACTATAGTAAAAACAAAAACTTTGTTTTGTGGGCCTTTAAATAAGGAAACTTCATAGCCCTGGGTAAGGGGGATAAATGTCCTCAGCTGCCTCATCTGGCCTACAGGCCATAGTTTGAGGAATCCTGATGTAGATGATAGAATGCTGAATCCACGGTTCAAATCCAAATTCAGCCTCAGAAACTTCCTATCTCTGTGAATGTAGACAAATCAACTAACTTCCATCTGCCTCAATTTCCTCAACTGTGAAATGGAGGAAATAACAGTACTCACCTTCAAAGGCTATTATGAGGATCAAATAACATTTTTAAAGCTTGTAGCATAATCTCTAGCACACAGTAGGCATTTAATACATACTTATTTCCCTTCTTTCCTCTCTTCATAGCATTCTTCCACTTTCCAACAACACAACAAATGTCAAGTTTACTTTATCACTTTAAGTCCCCCCCCCCCTTAAATCTCCTTTCCATCACTTTCAGGGAAAATTTATTGTCTGTTTTGATCTGGAATGTGTGTAAAGAGACTTGACAAACTTGAAAAACTCAAGTTTTCTCCATGTTTTTTTTCCTATATAAACAGTAGGTATAATGGCTATGAGAGAAATAAAAATATCACCAAATTAACATAAGGCATTGTGAAACTTCACCTGGTAGCCATCATATTTTAGATTCTTAATAACTCTGTCTCTTTTCAAAAGGCAGAAAAAGGGTTACCTTCTTCCAAAAGAATTTGAGGCAAATGAGATTATTTGTGAGTTGAAAAAGAGAAAAGAGAAAGGCACAAATAGATAATCGAGGATATAAATGTGAGACAGACACTGATCTCACATTTGGCCTGAACTGATCTAAAACTGGAAGAGAGAAAACATACGGCACTTGCATGACTCTTTGCAAGGGAAGAAAAGTGGTTATGGAGGAGAGCCACAGGCCAGCTAGATCAAGAAAGAAGCAAGAGGCTGAAGGGCAGATAGGCCAGTGAAGGGTCCAGGGGGTAAGGGCCCAGGAGTGCTCATCTAACCACAGATACTATTTTAACAGCATGACCTTGGGCAAATCACTCGATCTTGCCATGCTTGCACTTCCTTATTTCTAAAAGGGGAGTACTAATAGCACCCACACTGTAGAGTTGTTATGAGGGTCAAAGGAAAGTAAAGTTCTATCTATGTAAGCCTTAAAACATCATGGAAATTATTATTCTATAACTATTATTAACAGTAATATACATAAAAATTCAAAAGATGAGTGTTCAGAACTCAGAAATATTCTAGTGATAAAAAAAAGTAAACCAATGCTCAAGAGCTCCACAAAGTCAACAGAAATATTTTAATAAGATGAGTATAAAATAACTAATTGTAGGATTTTAGACTGATTATCATGAAAATATAACAGAATTATATATTTAGATATCATTTTTAGGTTGTGAAGTAAGATTTTATATAAACATAAGATTTTATATAATGAAAACACATTCTGTGAGGCAGAAATGTTCTGTGGGAGAATTATTTCAACAAAACACAATGTGAAGTTTCCAGGTCACTGACTGAAACAGTTCTAACACAGAGCAAATCTTGTTAGCAAACATACCGTTTTTTTGCCAGGGGGAAGGTGGCAGACATAACAAGCAGAAAATGTTTACATTCTATATCTCTGTCATCTTTCCATCATCTGGATACAGGACAGGTAAATATTAATCCAGAGGAAAGTAAAATATCCAAGACAAGCATGATGATCAGACATATAATCCAATGTAAAATTCAAAAATAAGAATTTTTTATTAAGAAATTCCCCTGTATATGAAACAAAGCTGACACCCTGAAGATTCTTATTAAATAACTTCATTCTCTATTTCCTTTAAAAATTGACAGAAATTTATTTCCTCAAAAACAGTGGAAGAAATTTAACTATAAATAATAAAATTACAAATCTAAGAAATATGAAACAGCCTAGTTAAAGTAATAAAGATACAATATAAGGCCTTTTGCTCTGGCCTTGAATAGTCTGCTCATATATGGGTCTGAATATTCACACTGAAGCTTCATTTGAGACTGATCAGATTTCCTTGATAAGGTATAAAGAGAACTCCCATCCTCAAATGTTTACTAATCCAAAAGGATGATTAAGTAGGAAATGATTGCTGAGCCATGGCTTCTGAAGCATCACTAGAGGCTCTTTAAAAGAAAGAGGACAGGATTTTCAAGAAAGAGCATGGACAGCGAAGTAAAGACAGCAGAGCACTGACCAGATGCCTAGAGGTTCCCAAGGAAATAATAGACTTTATTTTTACTCTACTAGGCTCACTACTGAGGACAAAGTAGAAGCAAGAGAAAATTTTAAAGTACTGATTAATGCCTCCTGATGCAAAGAGTACCAAGCCAGCAACAGCAGGGTCATCAGAACATGGTAACAGGGAGAGGCCTGGAGCTTGCTGTTGATCCATTCTGCCTGATAGTGGATGTCAGTATTTACTTCCAGAGACTAGATAAGTGGAAGAGGGGAACCTCAATTATCCAGAGTTCTTGTTTACATAATGTCCTACAATCAATTTATCATTTGTGACCGCAAGACTTTATTTGCAATAACCATCATCCTGAGGGAAGTGAAAGACAAATACTGTTACTGATTCTATTCCCCAGGCAACATCCATAACCCTTTTCCTGATCGTGTCTTGGTTTATTAAAAATTACACTATGTGCACATCCTTAAAGGAGGCTGGTCTTTAACTAGGGCAAGTAAAAGTTTCTTTTTTTTTCTTAATAAAAATAATCTGATCACAAGACATGGCTAAGTCAGAAGCTGTTAAGTGAACTTAGTAAATTCACAGAACCACCTTTTCTTCCTGTCTTCCTAGGTTTCTGAGCTCTACAATCCTGCTTTGTTTCTTGGGGTTCCTCATCCCTCTTCTGTGTCTCTGCACTAGCTATCCCCAATGCCTGCCCATACACCACCTTTTAACCTTAGAACTAATCTTAGTTGTCTGGATTCTTTCAAGATTTAGGGTAAAAGATTATAAAAACAGGAAAGGACACATATATACAAAAATTTAATAACAGCTCTTTTTATGGTGGCAAAAGATTGGAAACTGAGGAGATAACCAAAAAAGTTGAAAATACAAAAAAAGAAAAAGAAAAGAAAAAACCCATCAATATTAGCAGAGTCAACCTAAAAGAATTCCTGCATTAGCCATGCCTCCCCCTCCAAAAAATTCTCAATTTTCTCTCTCAGATCCTCCTCTCCATGTAAAGGAAGGCAGCATGTTTTTTATTAGGAGTGCTCTAGAATTGTGATTAAATTATGTAAATTATTTCCTATCTCAAATACATAAAGAACTTACTCAAATCTATAAGAAAACAAGTTATTCCAACTGATAAATTGTCAAAGAATATGAACAAGTAGTTTTTCTGATAAATCAAAACAATTTCTAATCATATGAGAAGATGCTCTAAATCATTACTGATTAGAGAAATTTAAATTAAAATAATCTCAAGATATCCTTTTATACTTATCAAAATGGCTAAAGTGATAAAAGAGGAAACTGACAAATATTGGAGGAGATATGGAAAAACTGGGAAACTCCTTATTGGTAGAGCTATGAATTGATCCAACCATTTTGAAGAGCAATTTAGAATTATGCTGAGAGAATAATTTAACTGTCTCTACCCTTTGATACAGCAATACCCTAATTAGGGAAAAAAGGAAAAGAACTTATATATTCTAAAATATTTATAGCAGCTTTCTTTGTGACAGTAAAGAAATGGAAAATGCGGAGTTGGATAATGGCTAAAAAGCAAACTGAGGTATATGTTCATGATGGAATATTATTCTATTATAAGAAATAAGAAATTTTTTTTTAAAAATGGAAAGACTTGCATGAAATAATGAAGAGCGAAATGAGTAGCATCAAGAAAACATTGACTATAATAACAATAATATTGATTTAGGAACAATTCTGAGTGACCAAGTCATTCTGACATTATAAACACCCAAATTAACTGCAAAAATCCTATGGGGATGCTTACACACACATTTGTGTCTAATAGTGGCCATCTCAGAGGTGAGGAGTGGGGGAAGAAAGTTACATAACTATTATATATTAAAAAGGAATAACAAGTTATACATAATCTGCAACTTCAGGCACAATTCTCTTTTTTAAATTTTTTATTATTTCTTAAGTTCAGAATAAGAAGAAAATTGTGTAGATCCAACTTCCCAAATCTTTCAAGGTTGTTTATTACTGTTATTACTGTATAAACTGTACCACCAATTCTGCTTACTTCATTCTGTATTATTTCCTATAAGAGGTAGAAAAACTTTTTTCTTGGTCTTAAACATCCAAGAATGATACATCATTTGAACCTAATTCCTGACTTATGTATGTATGTAGTATGTATGTATGTATGTATGTATGTAGTATGACTACTACTATCAACTCATCAAAGACATTTGATCGATTTGTGGCATTTGGGGATGGCTATTGGTAGATCTGAATCATAACCTTTGATGTGGCCTTTAAAAGAAAACAGACAGCCTCTGAGTAGAACTGAACATGGACAGAGACAGAGAGAAAGTTTGGAGTTGAAAGCTGCTAACTGTTGTGTCACCCTCACCAGACAACCTGTTAGATAGGTCAGCAATGGAATGGCAATAATGCTAAAGAAAGAAGAAAGAGTTTATGAGCAGTGCTGCTGCCTTCTTGGATCCAAATTCCTGGAAGGAAAAAGAAGAATTCTTGGGTGGGTATATCTTCTAAACAAAAGAGAATTTCAGGATCAAACAGGAGTCAGAGCCTAGGAACAGAGAGCTTTAAAGCCACCATAGGGACAAGCAAACTGGTGCTTTGTCCTCTATTAGTACTGTAAATCAGAAAGGGATGAACGCTCTAACAACTCCAGTTCCTCTCCCTTTCAGAAAAATCCAAAAGCAGAAAAATATAGTCTCAAAAAAGCAGAACATGGCAGAAGAGATCACAGTCCCTGAAGACAGTAGTAGAATGGCCAGATTTCCTGGATTTAGAGACAAAGGAAACCTGAGTTCCTCTAACACAAGAGTGAAATTGCAAGAAGTATTAGTTCCTTTATACTGTTTCCCCAGCCCAACAACTTGAACACAAATAACACTTTCCCAAATAAAACATCAGAGAGGTTTTATGCCTTATATAGCAGTCTTTTAAAATTGGTGAATGTAAAAGTAATCAGGTTAAGGGGGAAAAAGGAAAAACATCCATTTTAAATACTCCAGAATGACCCAACAAGATTTCAACTAAAAAGCATGTAGTTAATTAAATCTGTTCTACAAATACAAAAGACTTACTGAATGACCAAATTTCAACAACTTAAGTTCTATTTTATTACTATACAATATTCCTTTTTGGTTGACTTTTCTTAACATTCTTTCTTTTTAAGATTCTTTAGGTAATGAACAAGTTTTATTAATTTTTGATTTCACTTCTATTTACTCATAGAGCATACTAAAATAGTTTATCTGAGATGATTTGCTATATATAATTTTCTAGAGTTCATAGATGTAATAGAATACAGGAATCACATTAGGTTTATAATTAACAGTAAACTTCAAAGTTTCAAGCTTCCAAGACAACATGTAAAGATTACAAGGTGTTGCATTTGATTTTGTTCCACTTCAGCAGTAAGTATACTTCTATGACATTAAAATCTAAGACCAATGTTGGCATATAAAATGAGTGGGGAGGTATTATCTTTATTCTTCTCCATGAAGTCTTATCACTTTAACACTATTAAGTAAAAATAAAATAGATTTGGAATAAAAAAAAAATCCCAATGTTCCTTCTAACTATCCCTGTTATTGTTCAGTCACTTTACTAATGTCAAACTCTTTGTGACTCCCATTTGGGATTTTATTAACAAACATACTGGACCAGTTTGCCATTTCCTTCTCCAGATCACTTTACAAATGAGGAAACTGAGATAAAAAGAGGTAAGTGACTTGCCCAGAGTCATACAGTTAGTGTTTGAGCCCAGACTCTAGTCCACAGCTTTATCTAGCTATTCACAACTATCCCAGTAAGTCTTATTTTATTGTCTTACTAAAGTATAGTTTAGTAATGCAATAGCATTAAATTGTGTTGGACTCAACATTATACTTGGCCATAGCACTTACAGCATAGCATGTACGAATCTTTTGCACAAAGACCACTATTCAAATTGAAACACACACACACAGAGAAGACAATATGACAACAGGAAGACTGGAGATCATCATACCTGCCTGAAGGAAGAGGGGATGTTTAGACTGGGGAAAAAAATATAAGGAAAATGGAACACAAAGGGCTATCAAGCAGTGTTCTGTTTGGCCCCAGAGGACAGAATCTACAGGAAGACATATTTAAGCTTACACTAAAGAAATTATCTTTTAAAAAATGGCCTCTGGATAAAGGTAATACTACTTAGTAGCTAAATGGACTGTATGACTTCTCAGCTTCCTTCTAAATAAGGTAAAAGAACTGTAAGATGGTCATAAATCATCTAATTCTAGAATACTGAAATTATTTGAACAGTCAATTCAGGTCAGTGCATCCATGCACTACTGAAAATTAGAGGGTTTTTTTTTTTTTTACTGTATAAATGATTCAGTCACAAATTAAGTCTTTTAAATATCTTCACTATTTCTCTTAATGTGGGATGAGTATCAATAGTTTATTAAGATACTAAGAATATTATATACATTTCACTCTTATGGAAAAGGAAAATAATCTTTTCTTATTCTGATTTCCTACACAATGAGCACAAACAGTAAAGAAATTTTTTACCATAAAAAGAAAAAGAAAGCATCTAGTCATAAAATATGGTATGAAAACTTATATAACTTCCTTATATAACCCTACAGCAAATTTTAAAATGTCTATGAAACAGCAGTAACGCCACAAAACATAGTATTCTGAGAGAAGGTTCAAGTTATTAGGAAACCCTGGTTCCCAAAGTACTGTATCTTTTTAAACTGAATAAAATGATTAAAAAATAAGCTAAGTGAAATGTATTTTCAGTGTTCTATTTCCATTTAAAAGCTAAAACACTATTTTCAATGCAGTAGTATTTGTTCTGAGTTGTATGATAATAAAATTATGATGAGATTAAAAATGTTTAAAGTTGAAAGGATTTATATACTACTAAATATACTTTTCAAATCTATTAATAACAAATATCATTATAATATACTTCAAAGGATGTCCTCATTCCTTCTTTCTATTCTCCATGAAATCTTATCACTTTAACACTATTAAGGAAAAAAAAATTAGATTTGGAATCAAAAAACCAAACGAAAAAAAGTTTACAGGGCCAAAAGCAGTACAAAAAAACACCCAAAGAAGTCTCCAAGTACATGTACAGCAAATTCTTACTACCACTAAGCACTTCTGGGTAGTTTTTATATACATATGCACAGTCACAATTATGTGCATGGAATTTTATATTTTTACAGAGAATGACTAATAGATTCCTAAAGGCTGCAAAACAAGTTATTGTTTTGAAATATTTTAAATCAAGAACTTTGTTGGAGCCAGACAAAAAAGTAACATTACAACAGGCCCACCAAATAGAAAACAAAATTTTTTTTTCTAATTAACAAATATTTTTCTTTCCTTAGTTCCCTTACCTTTAAAAAAAGAGAAGACAAAATCCTTGCAATATGTATAGTAAAGAAAACAAATTCAAAAATTATATATCCTATTCTCTTCCTGAGAATATCACCTGTCAAAATATGAGAAAGAATTTTCTTCATATTATTTGTACCAAGTATTATGTGAGAACAGAAAGAGAGGAGAAGATGGAATGGGAATACTTCTTAGATACAAGGTCAGTAGACTGTACCAGAGAAAGGATTTGGAGGAGAGAGGAGGAATGTGAGAGGGGGAGAGCTAAGAATGGAAGACTCCTGAGCACATTGTGCTACCATTGTCCCGGTAGGCAGGATATTACAGAATAAATGAGATACTGTTTTTGTGGGGGGAAGAGTCACAGAAGATTTGGAAAATTTGGAAAGAGCTAATAAAGATGAAGATAAATGGGGAAATAATCAGAAGGGAGGCATAAGTGGAGACAAACAGGAGATGAAGAGAGAAAAATGAGAGGTAAGGAATGACATAACACATACATACACAAAACAAATAGTAAAAACACTGTTAAGACTTTTTTTTAAAGCAAATTATCCTCACCATCAAATGCAATGGAGATAATCCACAACACAAGACTAATCTGAATTACGAAAAACGATCTAAAGTCATTGAAGAGAACAGATGGAACTGATCAAAGGTACACAAAGATTCTCTATGCTAGAAGTGACACAATTTTGAGAGCAGTAAAGGATCAAGTCTCATGTAATCTGAAGGAAGAAGAAAATAGCAAAGATATGGAGGGAAGCTAGGGTCTTATCATCAAAGGCAAAAAGAAGCTATTCAAAAGAATATCCAAAACTACTTAACCAAGTAGACTACTTTTCCCATCTTTACAAAAATTTATGAAGACAATCCACAGATGGAATCAAAAAAACAATACATAATAAGGGCATTAACAGAGAACAACCAAGTTTTCACAAGCAGTTCTATTTCATATCATATTTGTACCATCACACAAAAGCCTAGACAACAAGGTAGTCCCTTGAACATATCAAAATCAGGAGGCAGAGCCAAGATGGTGGAATAAAAAGCAAGGAACTCTTTTAACCCAAACTCTTTTAAATAATGATTCTAAACAAATTTTAGAACATTATAATCCCCAAAATGACTGAGTTGGAACAATTTTCTAACTGGAGATAACTTAGAAGATAAGATCATCAAGGATGCTGTGCAATAGTAAGAGTGGAGCCCACTCTGAGGCAGACCATTATCAGCATAGCCCCAGAAAAACAGAAGTCCTTGGAAGCCTCTGAAACAATGGCAGAAGTGGTAGTTTCAAGACCTTTCAGCCCACAGACACCAACAACACCTTGGAAAAAATCGCAAGAAAGGTTTGTAGCACTAGAGTGAAAGAAAAATGCAGCTCCAAATCCAGCAATCCAAAAGTGGACCTTGGAAGCCACTGAAATCAGCAGCAGCCAACAGCAGTGGCTTCTGGAAATCTCAGTCCAAAGATGGTAAGGGGGTCTCTTTAATAGCATTAAGGTAAGACTGCTGCTTTGCCCATGTACAGATTCATGACATAATCCTGGTCACAGTCCCAGGGCAAAGAGGAGCACTATTACACTAGGACATATAGTCACAGAAGAACAGAGATGCTCCTGACAGTTTCTGGGCCTAAAAGAGTGGCACTGGCTGCTCACAGACGAGAGCATTGGCCAGGAGAGTAGTAAACACACTTCTCCTTGGATCATACTACCTTGAAAAAATTAAAAATGTGTAGATTTCCTAGAAGGATCTCTGAAAACAGCTTCACAAAATCCCTAAAGCTTAGGACATACACCTTTCATTCCAGAAACAAAAAGTTAAAAAAATCAAGTAGTAAGTTGAGAAAATGAACAAACAAGAGAAAAAGATTCTGACCACAGAAAATCACTATGGTGATTCCATAAGATGATGATAAAATCAGAGCTATTATACATCCAAAACCTCCTATAAAGGTTTGGAAGAATTTTAAAAGATTTTGAAAATCAAGTACCTTGGAGGAAAGTAGGAAGGGAAGGGGATAAAATAATAAAAAAGGTAGGGTGATAGAAGGTAAGGCATATTGGAGGAGAGGATAGTCAGAAACAAATCAGAAACAAAACAGGGACAGGGGGAAGGGGAGAGAGAATAGAATAATTGAGGGAAATACAGTTAGGAATAGTAACCATGAAAAGAATTTTGAGTTAAGTTTCTCTGATAAAGATCTCATTTCTCAAACATATAGGGAACTGCGTTAAGTTGATGCAAAATTAAAGCCATCCCACAATTAATAAATGATGAAAAGATATGAACAGTTTTCAAATAAACTAATCAAGCTATATATAGTCATATGGAAAAATACTCTGTTAATCGGAGACTTGCAAATTAAAACACTTGAAATACCACTTCATATCTATTAAATTAGCTAATTGGCCACAAAAGGGAAATGAAAAATGTGGAGGGAATAGAACATTACTGTATTGTTGGTAGAACTGAGAATTAATTCAAATGTTCTGTAGAACAATTTGGAACTATGTTCAAAGGGCTATAAAATTATGTATATCCTTTGACCTAACAATACACTACTAGACATGTATTCCAAGAGAGATTTTTTTTAAAAGGGAAAAAAAAATCTTTATGTACAAAAAATATTTATAACAATTCTTTCTTAAGGCAAAGAACTGGAAATTGAAGGGATGTCCATTAGGGAATAAATTGTGGCATGTGATTATGACAGAACACTATTGTGTTATAAGAAATGATGTACAGGATGCTTTCTTCAGAAAGACTTCCACAAGCTCATGCAACGTGAAATGTACAACATGAAACAGTGACAGCAATACTGTAGGATGATCATCTGTGAATGACTTAGGTATTCTCAGCAATACAAAGATCCAAGACAACTATGAAGGATTTATGATGAAAAAAGCTATCCATATCCAGAGAAAAACTGATTGAGTCTGAATGTAGACTGAAGCATTAAAAAAATTATCAAAACTGCAGAAGATTTCTTGTAAAATATATAGGCATAACTTTGATCACTCACTGATAGTTACTATCAGGAGAGGTTAACCAAAAGTGTTTTCCAGTGGTATAGAAGAGAGACAGAACAAAGTCCAAACTGAAAAGGAGTTCCTTATCTAGTCAGTAATATTCCAAAATGCCTTTCAGATGCTTTTTGGGGGGTGAAACTATAGTGTTTTTGCACCTCTGGTTTAATATCAATAACATTCAAAAAATTTTGGCTTAATGATTCAAAGAGTGAAAAACACATGTTTGAAGAATTCCTATTATCCAGAAAGCAATACACAACCGAACAAGCTACAGCATCATTCATCTCTCTAGATATACATACACACACACACACACACACACACACACACACACACACACACACACACACAAATATACTGATTTTTGTAAACTAGAAAATATTTTAACAAGCATTTTCCATGGCCATTTTAAAAAATTTAGTTAACAGTGATCTTTTTAATATAAGTAGAACAAAAAAATCTTAGAATTTTTCTTAGAAGGAACCTCTGCAGCCATGCAGTATAATCTTTTTATTGTGGATTTTTTTCCAGAGAGGTGCTAAATTTAAAAAAATTTTAAATTGTTATTCTATTTTCCCTTAGGTACATGTAAAAACAATTTTGAACATGAGCTTTTAAAAGTGAGTTCCAAATTTTCTTCCTTCCTCCCTCTTGCCACCTCCCAAATTAGAAAACAAGCAATTCGACATGCTATACATGTACGCATGCAAAACATTTCCATAATTGTCATGTAAAAAAAAGGAAGAAAAAACCCTCAAGAAAGATAAAGTTTAAAAAGTATGCATCAGTCTGTATTCAAACACCTCTTTTTCTGGGGATGGAAAGCATTTTTTTTTAACCTTAAGTCCTTCAGAATTAGTTCATTCAATTTTGAGATTTCAACATTTCAGAAAGTTTTTCCTGATATCAAACCTAAATTTGCCTCTGAAATGTTCATGAAATGCTCTAATTTCTATCCTTTGGAGTCCAATAAGTTAAGTCTCTTCGAAGCTCTCTTCCACAAAGGCCCATCAAACAATTGATACAACTTACAACTTTCTTCCAGAATAACCTACTACTCTATAGATAAGGATTCATTTTTTGGTGATAAGATCCTAGTTTATCTTTTTGACTCATTTTCTAAACATCCCCTGTTCCATCAAATGATTCTCACTGGTACAAATTCAGAGCACTTTACCAACTTCACGATTCTCTTCTTTATACTCTCCAAATCTGTCAATTGTCCTTCCTAAGCAATGGCCTGCAGAATCGAACACAACAAACTAGATGTTACCTGAGAATAATTTAGAGATTACCTCTTTTATTTTTGAAAGCTCTGATACTCTTAATGCAACTGTAGCTGCTTATTGGCAAGGGGGCCAATGGAAAGTGTAGTTTCCCAACTAGGAGGAACTAAAGAATCACATGAGGAAGAAAAGCCACAAGATGGGACAAGTCCCGGGACCTTTTGAGCCCATCTTGGCCAATAAATTTCAAGTAAGAGGTACTAATATACTCTGAACTGAATATCATCATCATGAGCACTTAACTGATAAATGTTCAACTGGACTACTAACTCATTTAAAGAAATGATATAAAAAATAGTTTTCAGTTTCCCTGAAGGTGACTGTCACTGGAAAATAATGAATTTATCCTGATCAACTGGAATTGCATAAACTCAGTAGTTTCCTGCTTTTTTTTTGGTTTGTTTTATGTATTTTAGAATGGATTTTTATCTCCAGTTAAAACAAGCTGATTTTATTGCATTATGAGCTAGCATATAAGGTAGTGGACAAATGGGAAAGAATACAAAAGAACTCAAACTTTGGCAAAATGGTATCAGCTTTTTTTTTTTTTTTTTTTTTTTGGCTGCCGTATCACACTAACTGAAACTGAGCTTACTATCCATAACTTAATAGTCTTTCAAACAAACTGTTTACTATCATCAGCTCCTTTCCACTCCGTTTTGTGACTGAATTCAAAAAATTGATCAATAAATGAAACTTTTTATTTAAAAGCAGCTATGTGGTACAACGGATAGAGTACTAAATCAGGAGTCAGGAAGAACTGAGCTTGAATATTGCTTCAGACACTAGCTGTATAACACTGGACAAGACACATAATCTCTATTTACCTAGTTTCCTTTTCTATAAAACGGAGATGATAATGATAGCACCTAACTTCTAGGATTAGTGTAATGATCAAATGAATTAATTATTGTATAGCCCAAGTGTCTGGCCCATAATAGCATTAATTATTATTGTTTGTTTAACTATTGATAGTAATGGTAATTCATTTTCACTATTATTATTTAGTATCTTTATTAAACACCATCTTATTAAACAAACTTGTCAAGATTTTTTTGGAGCTTGACTTTGTCATCTAATAGATAAGTGATTTCTTCCTACTCTGTCATCTACAAATCTGGTGAGCATGCCCTCTAGCTATTATCCAAGTCATTGATTTAAAAAAGTTAAAATAATAAGTCTACTGTCACATCCTTGGGACTTTCCATTGCAGGTTTTCTGCCTATTAACTATTTACTCCCCTTTGAGACAATTCATTTAAGCATTTCTGTATCGCTCAAACTGCATATAATCTAGTTTACTTTCTTTCATCTATGTAAACAACACCAATAACCATGCCCTTATCTACCAATTTATTAACTATCCAAAATTTAAATTTATATAACATGCATTTATATTCACCCCTAGTTTTGTGGTAGATAGAATTTAGTTCATCTTAAATATTTGGGGAGTATCCCCCTTCTCCTAATTTCCCTATTTTTAGCAAGGGAACCACACCATTCTCCCCAGTTACCCAGGCTCACTACCTTGATGTCATCCCCAACTCCTCAATCTCATTCAAGTCAAGTCAAGAAGCTCTTATTCATTTTAAACATCTACTATTGTGCTCAGCATTGGAGATACAATGAAGGCAAAAAACACTCTGCTCTCAAGGAGCTCACAGCTCTTGTCATACTCTCTTCTCTCCATTAGACTATGTACAGATAAGAGGAGATGTTGAAGATAACTCTCAAAGAGTTTATTAAGATTAAAAAAGACCAGAAAAGGCTTCTTTTCTGGGACTTAAACTGGGACTTGAAGTCAGGGAAGCCAAGAGAGAAATGAGGAAAGAGCAGAAAGCCGGCCAAAATGCCTGGAATCAGAGATAAAGTGTCCTGTTGGAGAAGTAGCAAGAAGGCTGGTGTCACAAGATCACTTAGTATGTAAAAGGAAGCAAGGTTTAAGAAGGCTAGAAAGGCAGGATGGGAAAAGGTAAATGAAGGAGTTTATAAGCCAAACAGAGGATTTTGTATTTGATCTGGAAGCATCTTTTATCAACTTTTGTCATTTCTACTTCATACTACTACATCCCCACCTCTTAGCTGTACAAGCCAACACCTCTTCACATTTCTCATGAAAAAACAGCCTTGTGGTTTTTGTTCCTGCCTCACATCTCTACTCATTCCAATCCATCCTCCACTCCATTGCCAAAGTCACTTTCCTAACTTGCAGGTCTTACTATATCAACCAACTCTAATGGCTTACAATTATCTAAAAATTAAAACAAAGTCTTCTATTTGTCACTTAAATCCCTTTGTAATTTGGACCCTTCCTATTTCCAGTCTTCAGCCTAATGACATTGGTTTATTTGCTGTTTCTCAAACACAACACAACATTAAAATTAAAATCCCCACAACACTGGGATCTACTGTGCCTAGAATGCTCCATATCTTTTGTGTCTCTTCATTTCCTTTAAGATTTTTAAGACATAGTATTACACACTTAACAAGATACAATATATGCACTGGGAAAACAAAAAATTTATGTGACTCATTTTATTACAATACATCTGAGATTATAACATGGAAGTACTGGTATAAACTTAATTTCTGTCAAACTGCTGTTCTAATTTTTATCAAACAATCCTTTCCCAGTAACTGGAGTCTTTGGATTTATTGAACACTATGATTCTGTATTTGTTTCTATATATTGTATAACCTAATTTGTTCCACTGGTCAACCTCACTTTTATTATACCATTAACAAATTGTTTTAATGTTTATTGCTTTATAATAATGACTTAAGATCTGATAGTGATAGATTCTCTTCCTTCCACTTTTTTCATTATTATTCTTGAACTTTTGTTCCTCCATATGAATTTTATTATTTTTCCTAGTACTTATAAACTTTTGAGTGTCTAACTAGCACACCACTAATAAATAAATAAATTACGTGAAATAATATTGTCATTTTTATTATAAGGGTTTATTAGTACTTGTCTTTATCTCTCTACAGAGTATTTTACATTTAAGAGTCACTTAGTTTCCTTAGTGAATCTGGGAACATACACTTATTCTGAATTTTGTTGATGTTATTAGTTATTTCAATTAATTTTTATTTGACTCTCGGGGATTCTCGAAGTACAATTATATCACCTGCAAAAGCAATAACTGGTTTCTATTCACTTTTGTTAATTCTCTAATTTCTTTTTCTTATCTTATTGCTCAATTTAGCACTCTTTTAAATAATAGTGGTAATAACAGGCATTCTTATTTTAGTCCCAATCTTGGAAAGATTTCTAGATTCTTCGCTACATACGTTTGCTCTTGGATTTCAATATACACAGCTATATTAAGGAAAGGTCCATTATTGTAGATTTCTAGAGTCTAACAGAAATGAGCATTGTATTTTGTTGATCTGCTGACATGATCCCAGGAGTTTAAAAATTATTTATAATAAGCATAGCTTATTATATTTATAATCTTCTTTATGTTGATATAATGCTGAATTTCTAATGCTAGTCCAACCTGGACATAGTATATATTCTTTCTAATGCAGTGATCACTTTTCATTAAGGATAGTAGTCTACTATTAGTGCCTAGTTTAGATATCAAAATTTTATCTATCATAGAAAAGAGAATAGGAAAAAGTGCTTTTCTTAGTATTTGAAACAACATGTGCAATTTTTAAATTAATTGCTCTTTAATGTCTGGAGAAATTACTTATGAATCCATTTAGTCCCCGAGTTTATTTTTTGGAAGTTCACTTATGGTTTGTTCAAATTTTTTTTTCTGATACTGTTATCTAAATAGTTTATTTCTTTTGTCTACAAGAATTGCACATATTTAATCTATTATCAGATTGCTTATCATCTTGGAGAGGGGGAAGAAGAGAAGAGAAGAAGAATAATTTGGAAAACAAGGTTTTGAAAAGGTTTGCAAAATTTGAAAACTATCTGTGCATGTATTTGGAAAAAGTACAATCTTAAAAAATAAATAGTTTATTTCTTCTTTTGCTAGTACAGGTATTTTATGGTTTTGTAAGCATTCATTTATTTTTTCTGCGTTATCAGTTGTGCTAGTATAATTGGGAGGTTTCTAATAACTCCTTTATTTTCCTTTCAAAAAATCTTATTTCATTTCTGTTATGAACAATTAATTTGGTTTTTCTCTTTTTGTTAAATCAGGTTACCCATTTAAAGAAAAAAAACTAATTTTGTTTCAATTAAATGGTCTTTTTGTTTAATTGTATTCAACTCTTTTGAATTTCTAGTATGCTGGGGTTTTTTAAACTGTGGACTCAATCCCTCTCAATAGCTTTTGCTGTATCCCATAAGTTTTGGTATACTGTGTCTCATTACTATTATTTTCTTTGATTAAATTGTCTACTAAACTGTAACTTGCTTTTTAGCCCACCAGGTTCATCAGAATTATGGTAATATACAATTATTTTTCATGTCTTTCTTTTAAGGGTTCTTTATAATAATCATTGAATTATATCATCAATCCTAAGTACTAAAACATTTAATATTGAAATCATTTCATATTAAACTGGAAGGAATAGGAATTGACCTGCCATTCAACTTGCTCCTTGAAGATAATCTGACAATTAAAATTTGTAATATCTAACCTTTTAATTCATAAATGGAAAATTCAAACTCAATAACTGACAAACTCGCTGATAAAATCTCATACTGTAATTTTCCAAATTATAAGCATAGTACTCAGCATATAAGTATTAACAAATTATTTTGCTTCTTGTCTTGGTCCTTTCCTTCCTAAACCTCTCCCTCTCTCAGCAAGGCATTGCATTAAACCAATGGAAACATAGATTATCTATGCCCCAAACTTTACCAATTTAGAATATTTTCAAATGACAAGAAGAATAGATAAGACACTGTCTAAAATCTTTCTGAATGGCACTGTTTAAACAAATGAATTCTTCATATGAACAAGATACACATAATATCCTATTATAACATATGATTTAGGGGTTCTTTTACCTGGTCCACTGTTTGAATGATCATTGTTGTATACATCAAATTCTTCAGCTTCTAACTGTCTGTATTTGTTTATATATTCCATTTCAGGACTCTTTCTCTCATGCAGCCTAAAGGAGAAATTAAAAGCTATTAAGTCAAGAAATTCCTTCCATTTAGATATATATGATAAGAACTATCTTTAAACTAAGGCCCAGAATATTAATTCCTGTAATTATTATTTAACAATGGGGATTTCCTTTTTAAAATATAGGTTAGCCTAGGTTATTAAAACTCCTTCAACTCTAAAATTTGGTCATTCTATGATTCTATAAAGTAATCATAACAGTAAGGGGATATTACATAATATCCTCCTCCAAGAAAAAGTTTTATCTTCTACTCTAGAAATGCCACTTACCAAAGTCCCAGGTAAAGCCTGACAAAGGCAAAAACAAACAAACAAACAAACAAAAACATTTCAAATCTCCACTGCCTCCTATTAACTGGTAATATTCTATTTCTGTCCTTTATAATTGCTAAAATCAAATCCTACCCCCTCCCAAAATCCAAAGAATACTTTTAAACATTTTAATGATGTTTTGCTTAAAATCCTTATTAAATTTTCAGATGACAAGAATTAAAGTCATCTATAGTTATATGAAAAAAGTGCTCTAAATCACTGTTGTTTGGAGAGATGCAAATTAAAACAACTGTGAAGTACCACCTCAAATCTCTCAGATTGGCTAAGATGACAGGAAAAGATAATAAATGTTGGAGGGGATGTGGGAAAACTGGGACCCTAATGTGTTGTTGGTAGAGTTGTGAATTGATCCAACCCTTCTGGAGAGAACGGGAACTATGCCCAAAGGACTATCAGTGATTAATTACAATTTGACTTGGCATTACCTATTCCAAGGAAAAATCATAAAGGAGGGGAAATGACCCAGATATGCAAAAATGTTTGTAGCATCTCTTTTTGTGGCAGGAAAGACTTGGAAAATCAGTAGATCCTATCACCTGAGGAATAGCTGAACAATTTATGGCATATGAAAGTAATGGAATATTAATGTTATATAAAAATGACGAACAAGCTGATTTTAGAAAGACTTAGGAAGATTTATGCAAACTGATACTGAGTGAAACAAGCAGAACCAGGAATCCATTCTAACAATAACAGCAAGAATCTTTGATGATCAGCTAACTATGAAAGACTTGTTCTTTTCAGTGGTTCAGTATTCCAAAGCAATCTCAATAACCTTTGGACAGAAAATGTCATCTGCATTCAGAAAAAGAACTAAGGGGAAGGAACGTAAATCAACACATGCTATGTTCACTTCTTTTTTCTGTTTTTTTTTTTAATCTCTCCATTGGTTTTTCCCTTTTGCTCTTATTTTTCTCTCCTATCATGATTTATAAGCAATGTGTATTAAAAATAAATTTACTAGGAACAGAAAAAATAAAATATAATCCTTATTAAATTATAATTAGCTAAAAACATTGTTACCAAACTTTTCTAGACTTTTTATTTGGCTCATAGTTATTTTGACATTTTCTTCCCCCCTCCTCTGCCATAAACTATCAGCCACTTAAGCATAGGATTTGTGTCATACTTATCTTTTTATTCCCCTATGTATACTTATGTATACTAAGTCTTATGTATACTAAGCTCTCAGGTAAAATATTTCATAGCATCATAGATTTAGAGCTGGAAAGGATCTTAGAGGCCATCAACTCTAGTTCCTTCTTCCCTCTTTACGTGATAAAAATTAGAAAAATGAGATGCAAAAATGTTAAAAACAGTTTGGCTGAGGCCTCTCAGGGAATAAAGTACATAGTCAGAAATTATATCAAAGTCCTCAAATTCCCACTCTGATGAATTGAATCTATCTACTACTAATCCTCATAGGCCTCTAGAATAATGCAAGCAGTCCCAAACGCTCTTAATTCTGAATAGCAATTTTATCTTCCCATGAAGTGATTTAATGACCATAAACAATATGACCAACTATGTAACATTTATCAACAGGAAAAATTAAGTCATCAAGCAAAAAGAATTTCAAGATTATTTGGTATGAAATATCACTCTATAAAATGCTGATATGCATCTAGATGTGAATGCCAATATAGAATATGCAAAAGGCATGTAAATACTTACAAAGTAAGTAATAAGTTACCTAACTTGACTTATGTTTTAAACTGATCAAAAAGTCTAGGGGTAACTAGGTGGCACAGTGCATAGACTGTTGGGACTGGGATCAGGAAGACATCTTCTTCTCAGTCACTTGTTAACTGTGTGAACCTGAGCAAGTCATTTAACCCTGTCTGCCTCAGTTTCCTCATCTATAAAAAATGAGCTATAGAAGGAAATGGCAAATTATTCTAGTATCCTTTCCAAGAGAACCCCAAATGGGATCTTGAAGTCGGACTTGACCTAAAAGAATGAACATCAAAAACTATGTCCATGAAAGTCTATACTTTCATTCATATTTCCAATATTTATTTTTAATCTATTTATGTGATTTTATCTATTTAAAGAACTGAATGAGAAAAGAACTCTATGAAAGCAGAGAACTACTCTGCAATTTACCAGCTAAAGGAGTTGTCCCAAATATTGAAATGTTGAGCATCACAGAGCTAGTCTATATCAGAAACAGAATGTGAAACTAGTTATCCCTAAATCCAAAGCTAGTTGGTTTTCCCCCATACATTATACCCTACTGCCTCATTTTTTTAAAAAATCGTGAAAAATATGTAAAGCTTCATAAATTAAAACTGGACACAAGATTTTACAAGGGCTAATGTTGAATAATTATCCATGCATATGTTTTGAAAAATAAAAAGCTTTAATAAAAGGAAAAGTTACATAAATTTCAGAAAATTTATGATTGTGTAATGTATTATGAAAAATTTTATTAATGATATTCTGTTCATTTTACTTACAAATCAATTATTTCTAGGTTTTTGAGGAGCTACAACAAAAAGGTATCTTCAAGGAACGCAGAGGCTAGTGAAGAAAGGGTAAAAATGCATGTATGCCACAATTAAGCAACATAAATAATATTAAATGTATTCTATACACAAGATAGTTATCTCCATTAAGAGAAAAAAATCATGTAGATAATTAAACCCAAGTCATTCAATTAATTTAAGGTTATTATCTTAACCTTAAGGAGAGAAGGAGCAAGCCTGCCATGAAGAAAGATAGGATTATGGTCCCAAACCTCTGAAATGGTATGACATTTAAGGGATGAAAGACTAACCTGCACAAACATCACTCCTTTCAGGTCATCTCATTAAGAGCTACTTTCCATAATCAAAGTCCTTACTCTTAGCTATACATACATGACTTTTCTTTTTTCTTTCTTTTTTTTTTGGGGGGGAGGGGAGAAGGGACACAACAGAAGGAGTAAAGTGACTTGCCCAGGGTCACACAACTAGTAGAGTCTGAGGCTGGATTGGAACTCGGGTGCTCCTCACTCCAGAGCCAGTGCCCTTTCCACTGCACCATCTATGTGACTCTTAAAATGGATGCCTAGAAATTCTATCATTCCTGCTACGAAGAACAGGAACATGGTCTCATGTGGGATTTACACAAAGTGCCTATAGAGAGATAAAGTACCAAAGCTGTAGCCATAGGGAGTTGGATAGTATCCAGAAAACCAAGGGACTCATTATCAAAGAATATGAAGATGCAAGAAATGAGGATATTCAAATCTAAAGAAGAGAATAGAGGCAACACAATAGAGCTTGTTCTAGCTGTCAAAATAAACAAATAGAAGCAACTGTGGTTTTTATTTTTTGTTGTTTTTTTTTTAATAAAGGCAGTTTGAAATTTTGAAAAAGAAAACTTTCCTAATCATTTAAGTAATTCAAAAGCAAAATCAGTTGAGATTTTTGATATCTTCAAAAATATATTTGGAAAGAACATGTTCTGCTATAAGAAATTTTCAAAGAATGGAGAAATACTTATCAAGGAGAAAATAGATTCTATTCAGGTAGATGTGATTAGATAACCTCAGAAGCTCTTTCCAACTGTAAAACCCAATGAAATGTTGACAATACTGCTTCAGGTCTCAAATAAAAATGTCATTTCAAGTTAAAATCAGACACATAAAATCACTGCCCTGTGTGTACTTTTACCATATCATAATAACCCAAAATAAATTACTTATTTTAAAAGAACAATACAGATTTTTTAAAACCATCCATATTTAGGGAAGGTATTTTAAAGCAATATTAAATAAAATTAAGATAAACAACATGAAGCTAAAGTAGAAAAGAGCTATATACATTCTTATCACAAATATTTTTAGCTACAGCTTACATGTAATCAGCTTTATAAAGTCTTAAAAGATTAACATGTTCTTTATTTTAGGGTAAATTTTTGAAAGCAGATATTTTCAACCAATAAAGAAAAAAAGTACATATTTGAAAAATAAAACATCACTGCATTGAAATTCAATGAATAAAATTTTCAGCTAATTTTTTAAATATTCAAAAGTTTAAATATAGGGGTTGAACATTCAGTTTTATTTATACATCATATCTATTATTTGCTATAAAACTTTTCCAAAAAGAATAATATACTTTTTTTAAAAAGCAAAAGAGAAGAGTAACATATACCAAGGTTAATCATATATCCAAGAAATTAATAACATAGAGCAATGAATAAGAGACTTTTACTGAGCCAAGTTAAAAATAAAGATGTTCTCTGATAAATATAGTTTTTCTATACTAAGCTTTTCCAAAATCTGTTCTTTTATATTGGCCATTTGGAACAAACAACTTATAACAATTTCACCAAACTACATTAAAGGGATATTTTATCAAACTTCATACAATTGTAACAAAATTCATTTGATGACACATAAAATCCAGACTGTCAAAAGAAACTAATGAAAAGAGCAAACAGCACTTCCTAACTTCAAAGTGTATTATAAAATATCAGTCTTCAAAAATCATCTTCAAAAAATAAGATAAATCAATGGAACAGACGAGAGAAACAGAAATAATACAATTCAATTGTAAATTTTCATTATTAATGAAAAGCTTCTGCACAAAGAAGGAAATGGTCAATCAGGGAAAAAATATTTGTAACAAATTTCTTTCATAATTTTAGTACCTAAGACATACAAACAGCAGGTAGAAAGGATATGCATGTTATGTATAAATATTATTTATTATATGTTATAGTTTGCATATAGCATATATATTTACAGAGTTTACATATAGTATATATATATTTCTGTATTATGTTATATTATCTATATATATATATTTCTGTATTATTATGTTATATTATCTATATATATATATTTCTGTATTATGTTATATTATCTGTGTGTATATATATATATATATATATATATATATATATATATATATATATATATGTGTGTGTGTGTGTGTATAGTTATAAGACCAAAAGCCATTTCCCAATAAATGATCAAATGACAGGAATAGTTTTTGAAATAATAGCAAACTACTGATAATCACACTAGAACTAATTCATTTATTTGAAAGAATAGTTCAAAATACAAATAAGAGGAAACTGAAAACAACCCTAAGGCTTAATTGGAAATAGTAAATGTTGGAGAAATTGTAGGAAGGAAAACTACACTAGTGTATTGTTGATGGAGTTATGAATCAACATAACCATTTTGAAAATAACTTAGAACCATGAAAAGAAAATTATGAAATGTCTACACCCTTTGAACTAGAGACTCTATCTCTGTGTTTATAGCTCAAGGGAGCTAGTAATAAGAAAAAATCCCCATATGAACAAAAATATTTATAGTAACGCATTTTGTTAAAAGCAAAGAATCTGAAACAAAGTAAATGTCTCTTGATTAAAGAATTACTAAACAAATTATGGTACATGAACATAAAGGACTATTTTTCTTCTATAAGAAACAATATGAGGAGATGTACATGAATTGCTATTCATGTGAATTCATTCATGTGAAAGTCAAGCAATGTACACAAAGGCTATGAAAACAGAATAATCACCAAAAAAAAAAATCAAGTGAATTTCTAAAATTATAAAGTTAGAAGTCCACAGATGAAGTACATGACACGTTTTCAGCTTTTTTCAATATGCTTTTTTCACTTTATGCTGGTTTCATCCTTTTCTCTTCTTTTGCTTGTTTAAAAAAATACTATCCATTATACATGGGATGGGTCTATGAGAAAAAGCAAAGAGAGTGAGATGGACAATGGAAGAAATGATTGTGAAATTAAAAAAAAACAAAAGATACCAAAAATTAATTTTTTAAGTATGACTTGGATGAAGTCAGTAAAAGAAACTGAAAGCAATTGATAGGTAGTCAGAGAAAGAGATTACTGAAGAGGAAAAACTAGAAAGACAGTATCACAGAGAAGAGGGTGATCAACAGTGACAAAGTTGCAAAGAGAACAAGAAGAATGAGAAATTTTAAAAGGCCATTATATATTTGGCAATTAAAAAGATTACTGTTAATTTTAGTGATAGCAATTTTGGTTTATTGATGAGGGCAAGTAGCCAGACTTTAAAGAGTTAAGCAACTAAAAGTAAAAGAGGGAGACGAATCTATTATAAACAACCTTGTAAAGGAATCTCTCCACAAAAGAGAAGAAATGGAACACAACTTACTGGAATACAGACCAAGTAAGGGTTGTTTGGGGATGTTTGCAAGTATTAGGGAAGTAGACACTAGTCAAGAACAGACTAAAGAAAAGGAACAGGGTGGAAATGAGAAGGGAGCAATGTGCTGGAGAAAAGACAGGACGGAAAAGGATCTCTTGGGCATGTTGCCTTGATAAGGAAAAGAGACAAGAATGACAGGAAAGTGACTAAGGCATCTGAGTGGTAGAAGATAAGAAACAGTGAATCAGAGGAAGCTTTTGACAGTTTTTTCAGTAAAATATGAGGCAAGTTTATCAGATGAGAACTAAGGAGAGGGAGAACCACGGGAGTTTGTAAAGGAGGAAAAGATTTGGAAGAGTCACTGTAGATGACTGACAGTGAGGTTCCAATTGAAATGACATACATGAAGAAATGGCCAGCAGGATGATTTCAGAAAGGCCTGGAGAGACTTACATGAACTGATGTTGGAATGAAAAGAGCAGGACCAGGAGATCATTATATACTTCAACAACAACACTATATGATGATCAATTGTGATGGACATGGCTCTCTTCAATAATGAGATTTACCAGATCAATTCCATTTGTTCAATAATGAAGAGAAGCAGCTACACCCAGCCAAAGAACTCTGGGAAATGAGTGTGAACCACAACATAGAATTCTCAATCCCTCTATTTTTCTCCACCTGCATTTTTTATTTCCTTCACAGGTTAATTGTACACTATTTCAAAGTCTGATTCTACTTGTGCAGTAAAATAACTGTATGGACATGTATACATATATTGTATTTAACATATACTTTAACATATTTAACATGTATTGGTCTACCTGCCATCTGGGGGAGGGGATGAAGGGAAGGAGGGGAAAAATTAGAACAAAAGGTTTTGCAACTGACAATGCTGAAAAATTACCATGCATATATCTTGTAAATAAAAAACTATAATAAAAAATTTAAAAAAAAAGAAATTACATACAAGAACTACTAATGTACCCAACTCAGCACAATTTCATGATTTTCTCCAGCTTGATTCAGCAGTAAGTATATAGGAGCAAAAGCAGCAGATAGCAAGGTAATCCAAAACTAAGACTTAAGGCAAAGTCAGCAATATGATAAGGGGGGAAGGGATTCAAGAGAACAGGACTGCAGAGTTGAATTGGTTTACCACAAGGGTCAAGATGAAGAAGGCAAGCAAGTGCAGCAAATGCATGGATGATAGCCTGAAATAAAAAGAGTGGTCAAGGGACTTAAGAATTCATAATGAAGATAAAAAATAGATTTCAGGGTTATAAGATAGAGGGAGAGATCGAATAACAATAGACTGATCAAATATAGAAATTCCAAAGTCCACGAACATGAAAGAGGTGCATACCTCCGTCATGATAAGATCAAAAATAGACTATCATTTGTGTAGGGCTAAAGTGGAATAAAGAAGCAGATCACAAGAAATGAGTAAAGTGAAGAACTATATGGCATGGGTGTTTAATCCATCCAGGCACTGTACTCATTGAATAAAAAAGAGAAAGATTTTGGAAGTCAGTAAATACCAGCTACTAGAATTTTGATCAGATGATAGATATGAATGAATCTCAAAGGAGAAGAAATGTTCGTAACAGTCCTGGAAGTAGAACCTGAAAGTGACAATGAGTACATTTCAAACTGCCCCATGTCAATAAATAAATTAGTGAAAGTATTACCATTGCTAAAAAGGAAGGTCAGGGAGGTGGTGTCATCATAAGAGAGCCAGATCATGGTGAGAGAGAAATTATGGAAGATGTGAGAAAGGAAAAGATTTAAGATGAAAACATAATTATGTGTATTCTACACTAGTCAAGCCATTTCTCAAACATGTGACAAATCACGAAGAAGCACTGTGCCAAAATGTTAATACTGAGTCTAGAGAGACTCAAATCCTGTCTAGTACCCTTGCTATTTGTGACAGTGAGCAACCTCTAGCACATGTAGTGTACAAAGCACTGGACTTTGGAACTAGGAAGACCTAAATTCAAAATCTTCCTCAGATAGGATTAATAGCCATATGACTCTACTGGCATGTCAAATATACTTTTAACCTCTCTAAGTCTCAATTTTCTTATTTGTAAAAATGGGATGTTAATATCTGTTTGTAGTATTTTCTTCAGATTGTTGTTAAGGCCTAGAGAGTCAATTCAATTATACACATATTTATCCAAAGGAGAGAGTATTGGATTTTTTTTTGCACACCTTAAAACTCAGATTATATGTAAAGATCTAGGGAACTGAAGATTTAGCCCAAAGAAAAGATTTGCATGGGATATGACTGGACTATATTTTTTATTTCAACTGATTGAAAAATCCTCCGTGAGGACTCCTTTTACTGATGCAGATCAACAATTGTTAGCAACTTAAAATTTTTACATAACTATGTCTCAAGGCACTTAAGATTTTTAAAAAGCTACTTGACTGACATATAAAAGGGACAAAATTTAAAACCTTTTTTCTCACTCTTGATGCTCCCTATCCACTATCCCTTGTTTCTTGTCAATACTGTATCATTATCTTCAAACCTGATACCTGAAGGTTTGTTATTTTGAAAATGGACTATATTCACTGTGGTTCTGGAGTGTAAAACTAGAACCAATAAAAAGTTACAGAGAGAGCTATTCCAGATCAATGAAGAAACATTTATTAAAGCATATATATATGTTAGGCACTAGAGATACAATTTTTAAAAATTCAACAACTGCTACTCCCAAGGATTTTATATTGTAATGGGGGAGACAACATACACATGGTAAGTATATAAAAATAAATGAAATGGGGAAGAAGGGCACTAGCAGCTTCTAGCAATTAGAATTCTTTTTTTTTACTTAATAGTAATTTTTTTCAATGGTATGAAGATAGTTTTCAACATTAATTTTTGTAAGATTTTGAGTTCCAAATTTTTCTCCCCTTCTCTAAGACAACAAGTAATCTGATATAGGTTATATACCTACAATCATATTAAATACATTAGTCATGTTTGAAAGAAAAATCAGAACAAAAGGGAAAAACATAGAAAAAAAGTAAAAAATAGCATTGCTTCAATCTGCATTCAGATTCCAGAGTTCTTTCTCTGGATATGAATGGCATTTTCTATCCCAACTTTACTGGAATTGTCTTGGATCACTGTACTGCTAAAAAGAGCTAAGACTATCATAATTGATCATCACACAATGGTACTGTGACACAATGGTATTGTGTATAATGTTTTCCTCACAGTTGATTATACAGAATTTTGCTATTACTGTATACAATGTTTTCCTGGTTCATACTCATGTTCACTCCAGCATCAGTTCACTTAAGTTTTTCCAAGTTTTTCTGAAATCATGTAGATTTATTCAGCTATTCCCCAACTGATAGGCAACCCTTCAATTTCCTTCAATTTCTAATTCCTTGCCACCATAAAAAGAGTTAGAAATTATAATTCTAGAAATAAAATAAGCCACTTCAAAGAAAGTGACTTCCCTATGTTTAAGGACAGAAAAGACAATGGCTCACATTGTTAAAGAATTTTAAAATTTAAGCAAAAGTAACATGCAAGGAAGGAATATATATATATGATTAGCCCTATTTTACAACTGAAGAAACAAAGTCAGAGATTAAGTGATTTGCCCACGGTTGTCAAGTTAACAAATGTTGCAGCTAGGATGACCATTTGTCAGAGATATGGGGAAATAAACTACTTAAGTGGTTAAGGGTCATAACATCCAACTCAAAGTTCTCAGAATCTATAAATATTGCTTAAATTGTATCAAAGAGGCACATGCTGGCAAAGCAAAAGATACTGTCAAGATTCAGGTAAAGCTCTCCTCTGATTTGGCACTACTAGGAACCAATATTATCATAAAAATAAATGACCACTTTTTGATTCCATCTGTTTGTTATGCTTGATAAAATGTAATGGGAAACAGCACTTCCTCATATTTAGAAAGGATGAAATCATTTGAAACTAGTATCTAAAGGGAGAGATCACAGGAAGGTTTGCTAATTTCTTCTCTATCACTGTAACAATAAAAGAATTAAATTAATATCCAGTCTGAAGTCTAAGACAGAAGGGGTTCTCTTCCATAAAGCAACTAGCTTTAGAATCAGAAAGACAAACGGAAACGCTTACCAACTGAGTGAATCATGTAACCTCTAATGTCAAAGTTTCCTAATTTATAAAATATGTATAATAATAGGGTAGTTGTGAGGATAATTACCTTTATAAATATATATTTATAAAGCACTCTAGAAACTTTAAAGTACCATGTAAATGTTAATATTGCTACTATTATTCAACATTTTTTCCTTCCCCCATCCCTAACTCATTATATTGCAGCCCCTCCACATCACAGGAGTTATGCAGGGCACAGCATCTCTGGGATCTGGAAAATCCATATAAATTTTTTTGGTCTTCTCTTCATACCAAGATAACTGAAATATTATGGTATTAAAAGATAAAATATGTTGATATTATAAATTATAGATACATTATGAATTTCTGAGTTTCTAAAATTTTTCTGTGTCATTTGCTGGTCTCTGTGTGTCATATGCAGCTTCTACAAAATTCTCAAAAAAATTCCCATTTTATTTCTTATATTTCACCTTCAGATATATCAAAATTACAATGGAAAAAATCATGATGTGGAAGGAATAATTGCAGTTCTATTCTTATCCTATGGAAATTTTGCTCCAAAACACCTAAAGAAGTTTTCCCTCTAATAGACCCACATGTGCAAAAATGTTTGTAGCAGCCCTCTTCATAGTCATCAGGAACTGGAAACTGAGTGGATGCCCATCAACTGGGGAATGGCTAAATAAGCTGCAATGGAATATAATATTGTTCTATAAGAAAAGACAAGCAGGCTGATTTCAGAAAAGCCTGGAAGGACTTACATGAACTGATGCTAAGTGAAGTGAGTAGAACAAAAAGAACATTGCACACAGCAACAAGAAGATTATGTGATGATCAATTGTAATGAATTTGGCTCTTTTCAACAATGTCGTGATTCAGGCCAATTACAATAGACTTCTGATAGAAAGTGTCTTCTACTTCCAGAGAGAACTATGAAGACTAAAATATTGGTCAAAGCATAGAATTTTCACCTTTTTTGTTGCTGTTGTATATCTGCTTGGTTTTTTTCTCCTTTCTCATATTTTTTCCCCTTTCTGATTTGATTTTTTTTTTTTTGGCAGAACATGATGAATATGGAAATGTTGTTTTTTTTAATTACACATATTTAACCCATAACACATTGCTTACCATCTTGGGGAAGGAGAGAGGGAGAAAATTTTGGAACACAAGGTTTTGCCAAGGTGAATGTTAAAAACTATCTTTGATACGATACTATTAAAACTTTTTTAAAAGAAGATGATGTTTCCCCTCTTCTCTGCCCTTTGACTTATACCATTCCTCAAAGGCTTCTGATGGAAGGCTAACAAGAAGCTCCTTCTGGAGCCTGCCAATGTTAATGAATGCACTGCTAGTGAAAGATCTAAGAATGCCTTTAATATGTTCCAGAAATTATGCAGACAAGGTCCCCTGCAGAAATAATTTCTATATTTAATACCCAGACAAATGTATTTTGGGGGACTGTTTTTATTAGATAATATTGTATGTGGTGATAGCAGTCATGGTATATTAGTCAAGTGTTTTCCAAAGGTATATAAACACAATCCCTTAAGGATCATTTTAATTTGTTTTTTTAGTAGTTGAAATTCTGGAGGGGGAAAAAAACCTCTACTATACTATTTATTTCACAATATAATTGAAAGAACAGGTGAATAGTATAGAAATAGTGTGTAAATGTGACCCTAACATAAACTAGCAATTTCAAAATCATATACCCACTGCCATATAACCTTTTTAATATTTTAGGCTAATTTATTCAACATATAGGGATTACCTGATTCCTCCTCCCACCTCATAAATTAAATAGTAGCAATAATAGATTACATTATTTTGGCAATTCAATTTCCAAAGTGCTTTACACACATGTCAAAGTTAGACTATTCCAAAAGAAAGAACTTAATGAAATCTTGTTTCATTAACAACTAAGGCTTCATTTTTAATCCAAAACCATTTATGAGACTAGGTAAAGAATACACAATTCAGAGTTCTTTCCAACTCTGATTCTATGATCCTAAGTGATTAGGCAACGAGATAGTTAAAAGCAAGGTGAAAGGAGATGCTTCCATGAATTGATGTAAAATGAAGTGTATTATATACAAAGCAACATGATCAGCCATGAATGACATAAATATTCTCAGTAATACAATGATCCATGACAATTTTGAAGGAGTTATGAAAAATGCTATCCATAATCAGAGAAAGAACTGATATGATATCTAAATGCAGATTGAAGCATGCTTTTTAACTTTATTTTTCCTGAGGTGGTTTTTTTTTGGTCTATGTTTTCTTTTACAACATAACTATTAAGAAATGTTTTATGTGACTGTACATGTATAATTTATATTGAATTACTTATATTCTAAATGAGAGAAGGTGGGGAGGGAGAAAAGAGAAAATTTGGAACTCAAGGTTTTAAAAATGAATATTATAAATTGTTTTCATATGGAACTGAGGAAAAGTAAAATTTAAAAAATTAAATTAAAAAAGAATTTTGATACAACATTACAAGAAATGATCAGAAGTTGCCCTGAAGTTCTATTACAAGACAAAGCTTAAATAGAAAAAAAAAAAAATCCACCAATTACCACTTGAAAGAGAATCTTGGAGAAAGTCAGAAATATCACAGCCAAGTTTCAAAGCTCACAGGTTAATATTGGAAGCACAAGGGAAAAAACCAATTGAATATTATGGAACTATATAATAAGGATTATACAAGACCTAGCAGCTACTACATTGAAGAACCATGTAAGTCTTGCAATACTACGTTCTGTGGAGCAGAAGAACTGGGGTTAGTTACAACCAAGGCTAACTTATCTAGCAAAGTTAAATGTAACTCTGAATGGGAAAAAAAAAAATGGACATCTAATGAAAAAAATGGACACTTAACAAACTCAAAGAATTTTAGGATTTTGTGACAAAACCCCAAAACTTAAAGGAAAATGCAAACACATAACAACCAGGAGAAATATAAGGTAAACATTAAAAGACCAATTATAAGAGATTTAATAAGATCAAATTGTTTATTTCACATATGTGAAAATATTAACATGCTTATTTGATTAATTTGAAAGAAAGTTGTGAGCTGAGTTGATATGGTGAGATGAGTCTAAAAAAATAAAACTGTAAGGAAAAATAAAAATAAGTATTTATCTTATGCAAATAAGGCAAAAAAAGATAAAACTGATACAGAAGACACTTTTAACAGAAATGCGTTGAAGTAACAACACACATATACACATGCACACTAACACATGTGCTACTATGTGTACTAACATGCACACACATATATGAGATAGAAGTATAAAAGTTTTTTAAATTCAGAAAGAATTAAGACAGTAAGGGGATCAGTTTGGAGAAGATAAGGACAGCTCTCAGACAGACAGATAAGTATACATAAAGCAGAAGAGTGAGGAGGGATAGGGTCAATAGGATGAGAAGGATAGTGAAGAAAAATAGGAAAGAGGAAAATACCCAAGTAATTACAGTTTAGAATGTAAACAAGATGAATTTATCCCTAAGACTGAGATGGATATTAGATTTAAAATCTTTATTTAATAATGCGTTGCTTTCAAAAAATGCTATGACAGATATACACAAAAATAAAGAGCAAGAGTAGAATTTAGTGTATAAAAAAAGCAGGAACAGTAATCATGATCTAAAAGTTCAAGTTAAAATAGATTTAATTAAAAGTGAAAAATAAACTATTTACACTAGAAAATGTAAACATCACAGTGAATGTGTTAGTAGTATTATTCAATACTGTTTTAGATGATTTAAAATACCTGAGCATATACCTGCCAAAACAGACATGAGAACTATATGAATATCAATATAAAACACCTTTTATATAAATATTTAACAATCTAAATAACTAAAGTAAAATCTATTATTCATGGGTATATAAAGTCAACATTACCTAACTAATCTATTTATTCAATATCATTCCAATAAATTACTAAAAAATTATCTTGCTGAGTTAGAAAAAAATAACACAAAGTTCATTTGGAAGAACAAAAGGTCAGAACTAATTCAGAGAAAAAAAGATGTAAATGAAGGAGATTCAGCAGTATCAGACCTTAAAAAACCATATTATACTGTGAGAGTATTTGTTCCGTGTAAAAAGGATAATTTCAATTATTTCTAATTTTTCTTTTATAAATAAAACCTATGTAATCAAAATTAGAAGCAATGCCAAAAATGGGGCAAGGGGGATTTTTATAGACAATTTCTTGGATAGAATGTGACTGGGCTGGAATATATTACTGTGGTATAGGAAATGATGAACTTATGAACAGAGGAGAAAAGAAACACTGTATGGTTTTACATATAGGAGTGTGAATGTATATACGAATGTTTATAGTTGTGCATGTATAAATTTAAAGGTGGGGAAGAAGAGAAAATAAAGCAAAAAGTCCACAGAAGAGAACAAAAGAAAACCAACAAAGAAGCAAAAGAAAAGCTGAGCAGCTTTAAAAACAATTAGTAGTATTTTTTTCTTGGAAGAAAAATTTATTGTTTTATATTAAATCTTTTCTTATGGTCTGCTGTGCCATGTACATGGCAATCTTTTTCCTCATTTTATATTTAAGTTTAAAATTTTTAAATTTATCAAAAAAAGATAAGCTGGTAGTTCCAAAAGTTCAATTTTTCAAAGTAAAATACCAAGAAATAATTTATATAAGTATTAAAGTTAAGGTTTCTAAATATGTAACTTTTTTTCAGCATTTCAACATATTGTTCAGCGGCAGCTATGATCTACAATTTAAGTCTTTCTCCTTTGCTATGAAAAACATCAATTCCTGAAGAAGGAAGCTAGACCTACCAATCAAAATCAACCATGTAACAAAAATTAGGGCATTTATCATCTTTTCATATACACACCTTTATTTAATTTTTTTGTTTCTTTTTTAACTGAGGCAATTGGGATTAAATGACTTGCCCAGGGTCCTATAAGCTAGGAAGCATTAAGTGTCTGGGGCCACATTTGAACTCAGGTCCTCCAGACTTCAGGGCTAGTGTTCTATCTACTGCACTATCTAGCTGTCCCATTTAATATTTTTTTAAGTTTTTTTCTAATCTTTTCAAATAATACTTTGAAACAAACTGGATATGAAGTGAAAGAATGAGTTAAAAAAAAAAAAACCTCTTAGGGATCTCAGTAGTCATCACTAGATCTCAAAATGGAAGAAATCACCATTAGAACAAAGTTAAATTTTTAGCAGACCATGCATATTATGGTCTCCATGTCATGCTACTATAGAAGTCTTAGGCTCAAATAAGTAAGTGCCTGACAGCTTTGTAAGTGCTTAATAAATGCTATTTCACTGATTCATTTACCCATACTCACTTCTCTATTACAGTAATACCAAAACAAAAAACTATTTAAAAAAAAAAAACCTAATAATACATTAAGTAAGTCAAAAGAAAAGCAAAGAAACTGATGATTAAAATTATGGTATGACAAAGAGTATAACAAACCTCTGAAAGAAATAAGGAGGGAGGGATGGGCAGACAAGGAAGCAAAGAGTTAGGGAGGGAGCCATGGATGAGGAGATGTTAAGTAATAAATAGAAAAGCAAATAAAGAAACATTAAAAAAATTATGGTATACTATGGGAGATGAGAGGTATAAACTAGTAAACAGTTATTAAACTGTGCATACCCTTTGACCCAACAATATTACTTCCACTCAAAGTAAATCAAATAATGAGGGAAAAATATATACAATTGCAACATTGTAGAGATAAGCAAATGATCAATTATGATTAATGTTAAAAAACGCTACTCACTTCCTGACAGAGAAGTGATAAACTAACATACAAAATGAAACCCATTTTGCAACATGGCCAATATGAGAATTTGTAAGGTATATTTATTTATTAACAAGGGTTTCTTTTTCTTTTTTCCCTTCTGTTAAGAGCAGGGAGTTTGAAGAAAAAAATAAAAGCATGATAATTTTTTTAACCCAAATAAACAAAGCTGAAATACTATAAGGCCATAGAAAAGACTATAAAACAGTTTGAATGCTTACTGCAACATCAAAAAATCTGGACTAAAATTCTAGCTTTTACTTATCTCTACATGACCTTGATTAATTTTTATTTGCATTCCATTCACTCATTCATTCAACAGTAAGTGCCTGCTTATATATCAAGCATTGTAAAAGATGCTAAGAATGCAAAGATAAACTAAGTGAGGTCCTGCCTTTATAATGTTATTTCTAGGACTCAATTTTCTCATTTGTAATATGAAAGACTTGGACAAGATAACCTATAAAACCTTTCCATGTCTGAATATTATTATCCTATATTATATTTTCATCCATCTCCCAGAATCACTGTTACCAAAGAGCAAGGATAAATATAAAATGAAGAGATTGGTCTAGGTGCCCTCTTATAAACAAGTCTTATAGCTCTCAATTTACCAACCTGTGAAACTAAAAGAGAGCCACTCAATTAATGCTCTAGATAACTGACCCCTTTCCTACAGAGTTGAATAAAGCCTTATGGCTGGAGGTGGGCTTTGCTCCTGGAGAATGACCAATTGCCTGTTACTGTAAGAAATGTGCTTGGCCCATTCTGCAGAAACAACCAAATCCTTCATCTAGCAGACACAAATATGAAGCAGAGAGGTAGCAAATTAGAGACTAAAGAGCTATCTTGAGTTTTTCAGGCTAAAGATTAATCAAGATTAATCAAGTTTTATGCTAAATCTCCTAACTTCTTTACAATTCTTCTCATCCCCAGAATACATACTTAACAATTTAGAGGAGGAAGCTACAAGATAAATCAATAGATTTAAAGTCTAAGGAGCCCACTTTGAAACCAAAAGCTCATGTGACCTTGCACTAGACAATCTCCCTCTCAACACTAATTAACGATCCTATAGCATATTTCAAACTGAGATTTGTAAAGCTCAGTTCTTAATGACCACAGCTAGATTCAGAGTTCTGGGTCTGAAGCCAAGAAACTTCATCTTCTCGAGTTCAAATTTGGCCTCAGACACTTATTAGCTGTGTGACCCTGGGCAAGTCATTTCATCCTGTTTGCCTCAGTTTTCTCATCAGTAAAATGAGCTGGATAAGGAAATGGCAAACCATTCTAGTAATCTTTGCCCAAAAAAAACACCCCAAAGAAGTGAACACAAAAGATTAAGCAGAAATAAAAATTCATCTTAAATATTTAAAAATACTCATGGAGTCACATATGACCAATAAGATGAAAGACTGAAGATTTTTCTCTAATCCTCTTCAACTCTCAAAAACTCTTCTCAAAAAAGTAATTATGAGTGCAGAAACAGAGAATTACAGCTGTCTCCACAAGCACAGACATCAAGAAGACAAATCCAGTAACACAAGAGAAGAGTAATCCCTAACATATTGCCTCACCACCACCATCCCAATAGTCCACAAGCCCTGGCAGGGGCAAAAAACTCAATTGGCTTATTCTCTCTGGTAGCTAGTCAACAATTCCCCTGCTGCAGTTACAATGGATTCAAGTGTACACAAGGCCCCTAGCTCTCACACCATAATTCTAGAGCAACAAACAGAACCTCAATTCTATGCAACCAGACTGGTAGCATTCAGCTAAAGAACTAAATAACTAAAAAAAAGGAAACTGGGACAAGGCGGTAATACCAAAGGATTAAGGGGAAGAGGCTGTGAGGTGGAGGTTTATCAAATTTAAAGTTAGAGAAAATACAATAAAGGACAGTTCTATATCCACAGAAGTCACCAGAGACCTGAGTGTGGGAGACCAAGACAGTTTTCAGGTTTACCCTGACCAAAGTTAACAAAGATCTCACAATGAAGAAAACTCAAGCTAAAATCTGTGCACAAACTGATATATCAACCAGGAAAATATGGAAACAGAAGAAGCTATCAAAACATCCAAACAATCCCCAAAATAAATACATTACTCAATAAAACAGAACACTATAGATTCCTGAGAGAGCATAGAATTGCTACAGAATGTTTACAAATAGTTTAAGAAATAAGAGTTTGGGAAGAAGTCATTAAAAAATAACAAATGAGAGGCAGCTAGGTGGCACAGTGGATAGAGCACCAGCCCTGAAGTCAGGAAGACCTGAGTTCAAATCTGACCTCAGACACTTAACACTTCCTGGCTGTGTGACCCTGAGCAAGTCACTTAACTCAAAAGAAAGAAAGAGAGAAAGATAATAAATGACAGGATTTATAGCCTTCGTGGAAGAAATAATTATCACAGTAGAGAACCTTGGGTCCATAATGACAAATCACTCCAAAGAAGTGAGAGGACAAATAAAATAATCCATTGGAAATACAAATATTACTGAAGTAAAGGACAATCTGGAAAAAAAGCAAAAAAAAGAATATATAATCTCCAAACAATTGATCCAAAATATTGAACTCAAAGATAGGATGTATATAAGATAATTTAAGGATCCCAGAAGCATCCCAGAAGAATATGACAAATAAAATCTGATAGAATGCAAGAAAAAGCTAAAAGAAAACCAAGGACTAAAAGAAGGAACACACAGATCGCCTGCAGGAAAAAAGAAATTTAAAAAAACTTATTGATGCAAAATCCAAAATACATAATAACTAAAATTTTAATAATTTCTTTAATATATACAATTCTGCAAGTAGTGTAGATAAAGGTCTTCAAATATAAAGGAAAAGAAATTAAATGACATAAGACTTTTCTGCCCCAATCCAAAACTGAAGAAGATAATTCATTAATATATTCTAAAAAGTAACAGGAGCTCAAGATGCAATTCAATATAAAATAAACTACAAACCTGAGTATAATAAAGAAAAAGATGGATGCTCAATAAATAAGCATTCCTACCCTTCTCTCACCCTTGCTACTGCAAAAAAAAAAAAAAAAAAAAAAAATTACTTCATCTTTAGATACTATTAAAAGGTCCACCTCCAGGATGGACCTGAAACCCATCTTGGTCTCCTACACCAGGGATCCCTGGGCCTCAGTACAGGCTTCTGGTGACTTTCTTGGGCATAGGATTGTCCCCTATTGTGTTCTAGTCGATATATTTTAACTTTAAATCTGATTTAAAAAAAAAAAAAAAAAAGATAAGGGGAGGGGGGGAAGGATTAGAAAAAAGAATCCAACAAAACGTTTGAAATAAAACCTGAAACAAAGATTTACCTGAAGTTAAAAAAGGGGCTGGAATAATATTTATTATGCTTCTAATGGACTCAAATAGAAAAAATAGCAAACATGACCTCAGAAAAGTCAAGATTAAAAGAGGTATGTATTAAAAAGATAAAAAGGAAAACACATTTTGTTTAAAGGCACCATTAAAAATGAGTATCAGAGGGCACCTAGGTGGTGCAGTGGTTAGAGCAAGAGCCTTGAAGTCAGGAAGACCTGAGTTCAAATCTGACCTCAGACATTCCTAACACTTCCTAGCTGTGTGACCCTGGGCAAGTCACTTAACCCCATTGCCTTCTCAAAAAAAAAAAAAAAAAAAAAAAAAAGTAAGACTCAGTTCTTAGTATATAAGTATCAAATGATTTAACACCTAAATACTTAAAAAATAATCCATTCATAAGAAAAATGGAACAATAAAACTATAATAGTTGGACACCTCTGTACCCATTTCTGACTCGGTCAAGTCTAACAAAAAAAATTACTAAAAAAAGGATCTGAATAGAATTTTTGAAAACTTAGATGTGATAGCATTCTATTAATTAATGAATGAGAATAAAAAGGATTATACTTATTTATGAAGTTGTTGCAAGACACCTTTACAAAACAAATATGAATTAAGGTATTTAAAAACCTTACAAAACAATTATATAGTCAATAAAACATTATTGACTATAACACAATAAAAATTATATCCATTAAATGCTTAAATAAAAATGAAAAACCTAAATAATTTAATATGGAATTAGTAGATTAAAGAATAAATCATAAAAACAATAGAAAATTTCATTAAAGAATGGCAAAAAGGAAATATTATACCAAAACTTTTGAGACAGCCAAAACAATTCTTAAAAAAGAAAAATATGAAGAGAAAGGGAAAAAAGAGAAGAAAAAAAAAGAGGAAGTTATAAATCCTAAGTAAAACAAAGTAAATATGTACAAAAAATTTTATGGTACCAAAGAATTAGAAACTGAGGGCATGTCCATCAGTAGGGCAATGAATGAATAAATGATATTATTGAGAAGATTATGATCGAACCTGACTCTGCATACCCTTTGAACCAGTTGTCTCAGTGTCCCAGAAATAATAAAAAAGAGAAAAAGATCCATATGTGCAAAAATGTTCATGACAACTCTGTAGTGGCAAGGAGCTGGCTGCCCATTCAATTGAGGAATGGCAGAATAAAGTTATGGTATATGATGTTATGTAATATTATTGTTCTATAAGAAATAATGAAAAGGCTGATTTCAGAAAGTCCTGGAAAGATCTATATGAACTGATGCTAAGTGACGTGAGCAGTCAGGAAAACTGTGCATTGTAACAAGAAGATTATGTAATGATCAATTCCTCAACAATGCAGTGATTCAAGGCAATTCCAATGAACTTGGGATGGAAAATGCCTATCATCCAGAGAGAGAACTATGGAGGTTGAATGTAAATCGAAGCATAGGATTTTCACTTTTCTTTTCTTTCTCATATTTTTTCCCCTTTTGATCTGATTTTATTTGCACAACATTATAACTATGGAAATATGTTTAAAAAGATTGCATTTTTTTTAAAATAACTTTTTATTGATAGAACCCATGCCAGGGTAATTTTTTACAGCATTATCCCTTGCATTCACTTCTGTTCCGACTTTTCCCCTCCCTCCCTCCACCCCCTCCCCCAATGGCAAGCAGTCCTTTACATGTTGAATAGGTTACAGTATATCCTAGATACAATATATGTGTGCAGAACCGAACAGTTTTCTTGTTGCACAGGGAGAATTGAATTCAGAAGGTATAAATAACCCGTGAAGAAAAACAAAAATGCAAGCAGTTTATATTCATTTCCCAGTGTTCTTTCTTTGGGTGTAGCTGTTTCAATCCATCTTTGATCAACTGAAACTGAATTAGCTCTCTTTATCCAAGAGATCCACTTCCATCAGAATACATCCTCAAACAGTATTCGTTGTTGAAGTATATAATGATCTCCTGGTTCTGCTCCTTTCACTTAGCATCAGTTCATGTAAGTCTCACCAGTCCTCTCTGTATTCATCCCGCTGGTCATTCCTTACAAAACAATAATATTCCATAACGTTCATATACCACAATTTACTCAACCATTCTCCAATTGATGGGCAAAAAGATTGTATTTTTGATACTTGATAACCTATATCAGTTTGTTTGCTGCCTTGGGGTAGTGGGAAATGAGGAAGGGAAGGAGAAAAATTTTAAACTCTTACAAAAAAATGAACATTTAAAACAATCTTTACATGTATTTGGGAAAATAAAATACTCCTGGGGGGGAGGGGAGAAGATTGATTTTATTTACAATTAATTGATTTTGTCCTGTAAATGTTTAAATCATGGTTCTTTGTCTCTGAACATAGTGAAGAACAGTTGCCCTTCAATGGGTTAAGATAAAAAAAATAAGCTCTTGTCTCAAATTAATCTGCTAATCTTGGAGAACATATGTGACAGAAAGGGAGTCAGACTGGATTTCTTTAATCAACACCAAGCTATCTTAGCTATCTTTTCAAGGAAAGATATCAGGTTTGCTGTCCAAAAGTCTGAACTGCTTATCTCACACACCTATTCCTCCAACAAGAAGCACTTCTGGGTCTCATGAGAAAGGAGGGTCTCACTGCTAGCCCCTATGACCAAACTTCTAACCAATCTCAACTTTACAGAATGTTTGGCAAATGGTTTTAGAAATAAGAGTTTGGAAAGAAGTCATTAAAAAATAATAAATGAGGGGCAGCTAGATGGCACAGTGAATAGAGCACCAGCCCTAAAGTCATGATTTCATAGATTCTATTTTATTCTTTATTATTTACTCCCAAATAGCTATATAAGGGAAACTGTCTTTTTGCTTGGGGTTTTTGGCATAAATGGAAGCAAATCACTGACCCGGTTATCTTGCACAGAGATCTGCCTCAGTTTACCCTTTTGTTAAATTTCAATTGCAATATTATGTTACAAAATACTATTATACTGTAATATTTTGTAATATATAGTTGAAGAAAGTGGTTTCAGAGAAATCTAGGAAGACTTGTAGGAACTGATACAGAATAAAATGAAGAATCAGGAGAACAATTTATACAATGATAATAATGTTAAGATAAACATCTTGAAATATTTGGAAAATTTGATCAACATAAAAATCAAGCACAATCTAGAGGATGAATGATAAAATATGCTACCTACACTCTCTGAGGTGAAAGACTCAAAGCAAAGAATAAGACATGCATACTTTAATACTGACCAATGAGAAAATGTTTTGCTTTATTATGAACATCTAACAAGAATTTTTTTCAATTGAAGACAGAATGAACAGAATGTTAAGTTTTACTCATTGAAAATATTTTTTAAAAGTTTGAAGAAGTAAACAAAATGAATACAGGCTAAAGAGTAATTTCTATACATGGAGGTAGGATTCAACATTAGCTGTTGGTGTAGAGAAGGGAATCAGGATAAGCTTCCTTTAGGATATTACAATTGATGTAGGCTTTAAAGGAAGCTAGATATTCACATAAGATAAAGAGGAAAGGAATTTCAGACATGGAAGACAGGATTTAAAAGAATGTATACACTGAACAGAAAAAGTCAGTTTGGCTGTAATATATAACGTGGAAGAAAATAATTTCAATAATTCTGAAAAAGTAAATTGGAGTCAGGATGTGAAAGATTTAAGTGCCAAAGAAAATTTTATGTTTTAATTCAAGAGCAGCTACTGGGGCTTCTTGAACAGTAGTTATATATGCTTTAGGAACATCAATTTGGTAGCTATGTGAAATAAGGGGTGAAGAATAGAAGAGAGTGGAAAAAGAAAGGCCAATCGTCCAAGAAAAATAATACTAACAAAAGTAAACACAGAGGATTATCTTGAAAGAATGGTAACAAAAGGAGGACTTTTTGGTTTTATTTTAAGTAGATCAAGGCAGATCATAGGGTTTGTAAGCCCTCTACAAGAAGTAAGTAGATAAAAGGCAGACTTGAAAATAAGAGGTAAAGGACTGAAAGAGCAAGCTGCCAAAAGAGAAAAATCTAAAGAGAGTGTTGTTTGCCAATAGAAAGGCCTCTTCCTCCAAAATTTAAAGGAGAAAGGAAAAAAAAAAAAAAAAAAAAAAAAAACCTGTACTGAGGCAATTTAAAGAACAATACAGAATCTGGAAGAGGAAATTCAAGATGGATGGCTACAATTCTTTTCAGTAAATTACTCAAAACTCAGTATTTAACTTTTCTTCTTTTTCAGTGTTTTAATCTAGAAGTCCAATTACTCTAAGATTTGTGCTTCCTGATGTTTTCCAAATCTGTCTGGGAACAGATGCAAGACATCTCATGAATATTTGTTAGTTGCTTTTTAAGATCTATTACATTTTAAGATTGTCCTTTTTTTTTTTAAATCTATTTAGTGGTCTTCACTCTATTTTGCTATTCCCATCAACGTTCTTTATTCTCAGGTACAATATTAATTTATATTTTCAAACTATTCTTCCATACATCTCCCCTGCTTCTTTGTCCATCTCTATCTGTGTGTGTGTTTGTCTGTGTGTGTGTATACACACACATATATATTTTCTTTTGTTTAATTACACATTTCCTTCAATTCTTTTAATATATTCCCTATCCAATTTATCTTATCCTTTTGTTATTTCTATCCCAACCAGCAATGCTTCAACTTGAGAAAAGCCTTAAAGTTAAAGAGATCAGACTTACATCCATACATAAACACATATATATACAGACCTATGAGTATATGCACAATGTGTGTACATATGTTTGTGTCTTTAGACACATATACAGACATATGTCTATACATGTCATTTGTATACATATATGCCCAGATGTGTGTGAAGATATACATATATATTGTATATATGTACATATATATCTCCCCACAATCTACTCACTTTAGGAATATTCTACTCTATTATACTTCTGATATAAGTCACACACTTTCAGGGAAAAAATAGCAGCAACCAGATATTTTAAAGAAAGAGGTGGCAAGAATCATTTAAATTTTATCAGAAAATTTGGTAGGACATTTCTGTCATTATAAACCCAACTCCTTTCATTTTTCATAGTACCATGTACAATGCAATGTGAAAGCCTTCCAGCTGAATATAATGAATCCTGACATCTGAATTTTCCCAAAGTACAAGTAATATCAGCTATAGTAATGGCCACACACATCATTCTTTATGTTGCATGACATCTAGGTCTGCTTTACAAAGCCTCTGTTCTATAATTCAATTAAACATGCAAAGGAAAAAAATAATAAAGAAAAAGTGTACTTTCAAAAGAAAAGACCTTATCCACAAAGCAGTATCACAAAGTGACCTTTACACCTATGATATATTTCCCTATAGCAAATAATAAATATTTTTGAAATCTAATATTTTACATTTAATTCTCAAAAAGGGAGAAAATATATAGTGACAAAGTTGAATATACTAAGCCTTCATATTTTATTTTGATATGATTTATCAATGCATTTAAGTGCTAATATCCTGACCCTTAAGTATTATAATGGCCTTATTAGGATCATCTGACTTTTAAAAGAATTTAAAGCACATGTTCTATACTTCAAAGTTTACATCTTAAAATATTTGAAATGTTAATAAAAATTTATAATCATTCAAACATATGAAAAATAATATTTAGAAAAAATGAACCCAAGTTGCTAAAAATCACACGAAAGGCTGTCTGCTCAAGATTCTTTTGACTATATCTGCTCTTTTAATAAAAATGACTTTTCACAGTATTTCACTGGCAAAGGAATCTTACCATTTATTTTTCAAGTTTTAATAATAAAGTCTAATTTACTTCTCTATCTTCAATTAAAGAAAATAATGACCTGGCTTTCAAATGGCCTGAAAGTTTAGCTACAGAATAAAAGCAACATGGTTATTTTTAGAGCTCTACAGGCATAAAAATACAGCACTAAACTGTGACCTACAGCTATGCACAGCAACGCATCACATCATGCGACAGTCTTAACTTTAGCTAGGAGCACATCTGTAGTTGCTTCAGACTACTGTTATTCATCTCACTACCAACAATATATTTGCAAGCATTTTGAAACAAACATCTGTATCTGCACCTACTCATTTCAGATTGCTTCCACAGGCAAAACTACATTCAAAAGATAGAAGATCTTAATGGACTTCATGAAGAATAAAATTGGTTGTTTTTTAATCAAACAAGGTGAATTAAGCAGCAGCCTCATCAACAGAGAAATCAAAACCATATTCCCAACAGAGAAAGTAATTTATCAAGAATTCAGTTTAAAAGGTTAATTAATAAGACAGACTGCTTCTCTCAACAGTGGACACATTCAAGAGAACAGGATACGACTGAATAAAATATTTCAAGCAAAACTCCTTTGAAGCACAACTATCACTTTGGACAATAACAACTTAACAGGTATGTTTTCCTTTTTTTTCTTCACAAAACACAGGTCAAAAAAAACCTATTCTTAAATATTAATCCTCTCCTAAATATTAAATCTTAATTGCTAGTTCTGATGGTAGTAAATATTATTATTTACTTTAGAAGTTAACAAAGGGAATAATTCTAGTGGGAAAGCTGTACTGGCTATATGATAACATTTATGAGAACAAAATCTAAATTTGTCAAGATTTTAAAGCTATTTTGCCTGTTGGCCAAAACCTGGTTATGTATTAGAAGATTTCATAATATCTTTTTCCAATCTTACTCTGAACTTGTACAATGAAATACTACTCTATGACAAACCCATTGCAAATTTATTAAACACTTTTAAGTCTGCCCTAGAATATCTAAAGTCTATTATCCCAATTAGGAAATTCCAATTAATAATTTTATGTGATTTTCCAGATTATAACATGCCACTTTTTAGCTGGATGAAGTGGTCAAAAAGAGAATCCCATAAATCTACACACTATCCAGGCTCAGATGTAGTAACCAAGACTCTGCTTCGGGAACTGACATGGCACCTAAAAGAACGTGAGAGATTAATACAGGAGATTGAAAATGAACAAAAAGTGAAAAAAGCTGGTGTGGATTACAACTGGCTAAAAAACTACCAGAATCCCCAAGCAACCATCCCAGCTACTGAACAAAGACAGCTTGAAGTTCTCTGCTCACAAGTTCAACCTTGCCAGACTGGAACTATTCTCAGCAGGTACAAATACAGGATTCTTTTTTAAAGATATTTACAGACATTAGTCTTAAACTCCCTAAATACTTAGACTAGAAATCCTAATTATGCAAATTATTTAATTACATTTATCAAACAAGATAACAACCATAAAGTCCCTGCAGATGAATTACATTTTTATGATGCTGCATGGCCCAAAAGAAAATATGGTTTATTCTTTTCTATAACAAGTACTCTCTTTTACACAGCTTCTACACTATTACTGACTTCTGTATTATTTAATATTGATTTCAAGCTAGAAATGATTCACAAATGATCATAATCCTAAAGGTGGTAATGGTATTGAATTAATTTTTTTTAATTACAGTCACTATGTTCCTAGCAATAACTACTTAAATTTCAGAAATCTTCCACTAAGTTTTTTTGCATAAACTTTCAAAGCTCACATAAGGAGGATGGAAGAGAATGAATTTATATTTTTTTTCTATACACCTTCAGGGTAAAAGTCAGTTCACATCAATAAAACATTAAGTGAAAACTAACAAAACTTTAATGGATTCTAATTCTTCTAAAAAGAAAGAAATATGTAATCTTAAAATGTACAAAAATATTTCACCAAGGTTCCGTGCATTTTTTTGATAATGAAACTACAAATACCTTATGTATTTCAAAATGAGATATTCATTTCTAGTTTTTCTTCTAGATTTCGAGAAGTTTTAGCGGAAAATGACGTTTTGCCATGGGAAATAGTCTATATCTTCAAGCAAGTATTAAGAGATTTTCTAACCAATGCAGAAAAACAAAGTCAACAAGAGGAACTGGGAGACACACAGAATACAAATTGCTCTGTCTACTTTGGAGTTGTAGGTGAAAGTGCCAAGAATTCAGATAAAGAAGAAATTCCTACTATTTCAAGTTACATTGATAAAAACACCAAAAATATGTTCCCTACATTCTCACAGAGAATATGGAATCTGCCATATTACTATCAATCAACTTAAGTTACTCATCATCATCATTAAGTATTTATCTGAACCCACAACATGAAGTATAGCTTAGGAATAAGAAAATGTGGTGATTCTGTTTCTCTTTGTTACAAGATAAAAAGTCTACAATTCTTATGATTGTCCTTCTATTTTCTATAATTAAAATTATACTTAGTTATTGTACCAAAAAAATGTAAAGTGTAAATGGTGGCTCTTTTAAGTAAATATTTGAAATATTTCCTTGGTTTTTTTTTACCATACCTCTAGCATATGCTACAAAAAACCAATTAATTTTATGTACTTAAAATGTAACCAACACTTTGTAAAGTATGGATAGCAAGGACAATTTTAAAAAAATATTTATATAAAGAAGCTCCTTGTAGAATAAAGTGAATGGTTTAGAGTTATTATCTATTGTACTCACAACATAACAATGGTCGGAAACACAAGCAGAATCCTAATATATAATCTCCAGATCAACTGGAAAAAAAAAAGAATTGGATTTTAACCACATTTATAGTTGGTAGTCTCCTGGAACAAAAATAATACATCATTTTACTTCATATAAACTTCCTTCTCAATGCAAATAAAATGTGAAAATAACCTAACAACGTTTAAGATTATAATTTAGGAATTCATAATAATTTGATGAAAGAATGAAAAAAGGCTCATGAATCTTAACCATTCAAGAAGTGTAAAGTAAATAAAGTGAGTAAGTCAGTAAATAAGTGAAACAAAATAAAATTTGAATTCTATCTTTAAATAAACATATAAACAAAAAAGAATTAAATTCCAAAATTAAAACCTCTGTACAGAGAGGAAAAAAATGCACAGGCTCGAAAGTTTCTCCCCTTAAAAACTTTAAAAAAATTATTCGGTTTTGCTTGAATTAAATCTCAAATGCAGCAATATCAAGAAATGTGTCTACAAGGACAGGCCTTAAAAATCAAGATGACTTTCATATAAATAAATCCATCTCTGGATCCAAATAAAACCCCCAAAAATTCTTTTTTTAATATCTTTTCTCTCTTCCCCTTGTATTTGTTACTTCTGACATCTCTTTCTGGAGTAAAGTCTTTTGAGAAAAACAAGTCTGTGGTCTTTTGATGCAAGTCTCTTTGAAAAAGGATCTTAAGATAGGCACATTTACTCTACTCTTCTATATTTCCATTTCCTCATCTATATATAAAATAAAGGGTTGGATTAAAGTCTCAGTTCCTTCCCAACTCCAGAATGAAAAAGAGGAAGAATGTAGCAGCATTTAAGAGTGTGTGGGAAAAACAAATATTGGAAACTCAAATCTGTTCTGAGAACTACATCTATGTAATGGCCCATTCTCTGTGCCATTCCAGATAGAAAGTGCTCTAAATGAAGCCTGTTCCTGAGGAGTTTCAAGGTATCTACTGAGAGGAAAAATAGCAATTTAGAGATGCAGAAATTATTAAATAAGGTTCTATCAATGCTTTTCTAATCCCTAGATCATTAAAAAGATCTTTTAAAAATTATATTCACTCTCACTTGATAAAACTTAAGACCATAAAAAGGAGACAGACTCAGTCAGTCTTCATAAAAGGTAGAGAATGACAAAAAAAAAAAAAAAAAATCAATAAATATAAGTTGGAAAGAAACTTGGTTGGGCTTAAAGGCTAACCTTCCCTAATAACTAAAAGTGAAATGAGTTTCTTCCCTAAGCACTGTGTTCTGTGTTATTAAAGGTCTTGTAAGAAAATATGAAGAATCACTACTTAAAAGATTTCTTTTATGACATACATCCCTAACAAGGTAGAGTTTAGACTAGATGACCTTTGAAAGCCCCTCAAACTCAAACGCTGTAATTACAATTCTATCCACTAACACCAGAATAGTTATTTTGAACTAACTACCATTTAGCATTATATTATAGTTATAGAGGTGGATCAGGGGAGTTCCTGGTTAACAAATCAATTGATTTTATATTGATTCTGCATTTCCTCTAGCACTTAGTGCAGTATTCTTTACATAGTGATGCTTAATAAAAGTTCAGTGATGGTGAACTCCTTGACAATAATGCAAAAAGTCAAATCTAAACTAAAATTAAAATTAAATTTTTGCTAATCAAAATGTATGATTGAATATAAAATGAACAATGAAATTAATTTTCTCAGAATATCAAAACTTTTCAAAAACCTAAAAAATGAATAAGATAATCAAGGTATAATTATAGCTATGTGCTCCTGCCTAAAATTTTCAGGGGAAATAAAAAGGAATTGATTATCTAGGAAAGTACTGTCTTAGACAAATTTTCACAAGAAATGTATTTCTCATACTTCAGACATTCTAAAAGAGAGGCTTGCTATTTCTCTAAGCATGCTCTAGTGCAGCAGCTCTTGTTTTTTCAGCTTAAACAAATCTTTTATGCTTGTGGTAAAATCCTCAAATTATTTTAATGCCTATTAACAAATAACATATGATTCATTTTTTTAAGCAGACTTGAGGTGTGTTTCACATTTCCTTGCATTTTGAGAAACAATGCTCTAAGAAGTAAAGCACCATATATCCATTTAGCTTTTTTTAAATTTTTATATAATAACTATACCTACAATTGATAAAGCACAATCACTATCAAAAGGTGATGCTTATAAATAAATTGTTTGGGTCCAGGGTGAAAGTTGGGAAGGGAAGGGTGTTGTGATCTATGATTTCACTGGGAAAACTTCTGTGAGGAAATTCCCTCTACATATACAGAACTGCATTTCAATCTTATTAATACAGAGAGATGCCGAGGGGCACTGAGAACTTAAGTGACTTTACTAGAATCACGACAGCTAGTCAGTAACCCAGTCAGTAAACACATATTAAGCATTTATAGGTGCCAGGCAATATGGGTTACAATAAAAGGGAAAATTGTCTCTGCTCTTAATTCAATATGTAAACAATTTTGTTTAAGCAAAATACTGGCTAAACTGAAAATAATCAAAGAGGGAGCATTGGAATTAATAGAAACCAAGAAAAAGTAATTCCAGGAAAAAGAGATTTTAACTGGGACTTTAATGAAGCCAAGAGGCAGAAATGAGTAAAGAATATTTCAGCTATGAGAAATAGCCAGTAAAAATGCCTGGAGTTAGGAAACTTGTGCAAGGCCTCAAGTCTCTTAAAAAAATGAATCACATGTTATTTGTTAATAGGCATAAAAATAATTTGAGGATATTACCATGTGGCAGATCCACGTTTTAGGAAGATCATTTTCACAACTAAGTAAAGAACGGTCTATGGTGGGGAGAAACTTGTGATGGAAATCAACCAGCAGGCTACTGCAACAGTCTAGGTATACAAGGATGTGGAAGGCCTGCCCCAGGGTGGTCGCAGTATCAGAACAGAGAAAGCAGTCATGCTACAAAGATAACCTCAACCCCAATAATCGATCAGATATTGGGAAGTTAGGGGTAAGGGAGAGTGAGGAGCTGAAGATGATGAATACGTAAAGAGGCTGAATGGCTGGGACAGTGGTGGTACCCTCAACAGTAATAGGAAAGTCTGGACCAGGAAGGGGAGAAAGATAACAAATTTGATTTTAAACATGTGGAACTGAAGACATCTGTGGGACATCCAGTATGAGATGTCCAATAGGCACTTGAAGATGCAAGGCTAGGTAAACAACTGTGAGAAGCATCAGCAGAGAGATCATAATTGAATCCATGGAAACTGACAAGATTTCCAAGAAAAACAGTTGAAAGGAAGTAAAGAAGAGGTCCCAGGAGAGAGTTTTGGGTGATAGCCACCACTTTGCAGGCTTAACCTGGATAAAGAGGAGACAGAAAAACAATCAGATAGATAGAAGGGAAAATAGGAGAAGAGTAGTTTCATGAAAACCTAGGAAGAAGCAAATATTGAAGAGGTATCAACAGTGTCAAAGTCTGCAGAAAAGTGAAGTATGAGGATTAAAAGGCCAATAGATTTAAACATTTAAAGAGACCATGCTGGTGAGAACAGTTGGACTGAATGATGAAATCAGACGTCAGATTAGAGAGAGATAAAAAGAATGAAATATATCTTGAAAGGAAGTGAAGACACCTATTATAGAAGTCCTAAAGGAATTTATTCACAAAAGAGAGGAAATACGAGACAAAAGATGGCAGGGAAATGGAATAGAAACTTCCCATTCCCAGGAATATCAGTTGCAAAGAGCAAAGAAAACAGTAAATTCTTAAAAAGTCCTAAACTACCAGAAATCTGGCCCTTGGTTACACTTAATTAATGCCCATGACAAAATTACTATGTTTTAATCTTTAGCAAGTCACAACAATAATTTCCCATATCTCTTATTGATTCAAGCAATGCCATTTTCCCCAACAGTTCTGCAATAGTTTTGTTTGTTTGTTTGTTTGTTTTTGGTGATTAATGAGAAGAAAATTAACATGGTTTCAATTAGATAAATGTTCTGTACAGTTTAAAGCACTATAGAAACATGACTTAATTCAACTAATGTGTGATCAATATGTAAATGTATGTACAAGACACTAAGCTTTTAAGATATTAAGATGAAAAATATCAAAAGTTCCTGGACTCAAGATCTAACACTATAAAAGGAAACAAAAACTTAAATCCCAGCTACAAAATACCTGTGTCTTCTTGGATGAGTCATTGCTACTCTTTGGACCTGAGTTTTCCCATCTGTGAAAAAAAGTGATTAGACTACATGCAGCTTTAATTTCTAAGAAATGAGTAGAATGTGGGGTAAAATATGATAAGAGCAACAAAAAGTCACAGTGTTACATGTATGAAGAGGAGATTATGTCTTAATAGGATCATAGATTTAAAACTAAAAAGGTCCTTTGAGTCATCAAATCCAAGCTCCTCATTTTACACATGAGGAAACAAAGGCCCAGGGAGGCAAAGTGACATTTGTCTAAGATCACAAAAGTAGTCAGTCAGTGACAAAGACAGTAATCTCACCTAAGTAATGTGATTTCAAATTCTGAGTTCCATTATACTGACTTCTTTTCCTCTCAGTTAAATAGGATGGACTTGCCTCTAGTCTGGAAATAGCTCAAAAGGTAACTGAACTGAGATTAGAAAGACATCATTTTTAATTGGAGAAAATAACATAAGTAGTTTGAGAAGAAGAGTACAAGCAGTTGGGAATGGGGGGAAGATCAGCATTGTTAGTATAAAAAATAGTATTAGTGCTGCATCTTGGACAAAGATGTTCTATGAGGTGAACATTTCAGGTATGGAAGATGGAATGTCAAGAATGAGCAAGAGTTGGAAATGGCCAATTTGGGTAGATTAAAGACTGAGATGGGGAATAAAATACATTGAGGGTTGAAAGACGGGTTGAGACCAACTTGTGAAAAGCTTTAAAAGCTAAAAAGAGTTTACATTTGATTCCAGAAATAAGAGGAAACCACTGGAATTTGAGTGGGAGTGACAGTCAAATCTGTGTTTAAAATCACTTGGGTGACAGAATAGAGAAATAATGTCAAATTTAAATAGAACTGGGGCCACTAAATCACCCATAAAGCTCCTGGCAGAACATGAGGGTGGGGGGAGTGAAAGTAAGAGAGTGAGTGTGTGTGTGTGTGTACATCTATGTTAAATGTGGCATGTGTATATACCACACATTTATTTTATTTAGTTTGTTTTTATTTTATCAAATATTTCCCTATTGCATTTTAATCTGATTCTAGCAGCACTTACTTTGACACCTTAGATAAAAAGAATGTATTAATCAGGGAGTAGAGAGAGACTACTACAGTAAACTAAGCCAGAGGTGATAAGGGCTTGAACTAAGATGGTAGTTCAATGACTCCAGAGATCAGGAAGAAGAAATAGCGTATATAGAAACAGCAAGTTTTGGCAACAAACTGGAGGGAGTTGAATCAAGATCCTGAGGTAAGGAGAATGGTGATCTCTCTGATATAAATGGTTAAGTTTCTCATTACTTTCTGTTTAAGAACTCTTCTATTTTAAAAAATACACTCCAAATAATTTGCTTACTATCATTATTATCACTCTTTTCTGTGACTCTGGCAAATGTTAACACCTTTCACCAACCTCAGCAGGAATCAAATTCATTGTGAGTAATCAAGTCAGAGAATCTAGCCTCAAATTCAGCTCTAAAACATACAACTTCTGTGGAAGTGCAGTCTCTTTAGGCCTCAGTTTCTTCATACCACCTCTTGGGTCACTTCAATTCCTAAATCTATAATCCTACAACACACTCAAAATGCCTTGGGTTTTAAACAAAAGAAACTTAAGTTCAGAAAACAATTTAAACTTCTTAGTGGAATGTAATGTTTTCATTTTGTGACAAATATATACAAGTTTTTAGCAAAAAAACAGAAAATGGGGGGGGAGGGAAGAAATGCTGCATCAGAGAGGAAAGCAGGCAAAAAAATAAATACAATACAGCCTTCTTCATGGCCTTTGAGATCCTTACTGGCTGTATAACCCTTAATATATCAGCGTTTGGACCTCAGTTTCTTCCTCTGTAAAACAAAGAGAATATTCACACCAACTTCCTCACAATGTCCCAAGGCTAACACTGAGTAAATCGTAACACAGCAGAGAAAAACAGAGCAATTCAACAATTACTGTTGGAGGAAAAAACTAAAAATAAAATAGACACTAATGGATTGAAGAACCAAAGGAACCAAAAGTCTAATATTTATATTCGGAAAAACTTGGCTACACTGCTATTACTTATTACAACTAGCCAAGGAAGTAGTTAGAAATAAGATATCTACAATACCTACTGGAAAATAACGCTTAAAAAAAGGTCAGAATTCAAGTCAATATGCGGAGCAGTTTTGATAGATCCTAGGCCTGAAGAGCTAACATAATTCCCACTGTTTTCCTTGAAGAGAAGCAACACTTGAGAAACGCTTGTAACCAAATATGGTCAACATCTTAGTTGGTTTTGCTTAACTATATTTTTTACAATTTGTATATTGATTACAAAGAATGATAGATGTAAAAAGAAAAGGAAAAGGAGATAATGAATACAACATTTTTAAAAAATGACTTTTGTTCATTACCCCAAGTGGGGGAGTCCTTTTCCTCTTTTTCCTGTCTCCCAAATACATACCTCCCCTCCCCATTTCTAAATTTCCTAATCCCTTGATTAAGTTCCCAGGGCCCCTTACCTGCCGACTGCCGGGGAGGCCAAGGCTGGAACATGGGCCTCCTCGTTGACAACACTGCCATCTGATCCCAATGCCGCTTGGTCACTCTTAAGTGGTTTTTTCTCCTCTTCTTCCGGCCTCGCCTCGGCCTCGGCCTCGGCTTCGGCTTCGGCCTCGGCCTCGGATTCGGCTACGGTCTCGGCTTCGGCCTCGGCTTCGGCTTCGGCTTCGGCCTGAGCCAAGGCCTCTGCTTCCACCTCAGCCTGAGCCAGGGCCTCTGCCTCCATCTCGGCCTGAGCCAGGGCCTCTGCCTCCATCTCAGCCTGGGCCTGAGCCTGGGCCTGGGCATAAGCATGAGCCTGGGCTTGGGCATGATGAGCTTGCACCCCAATCCCAGGAGGGCCAGCGGGAAAGGTGGGCGGAGACCCCAAGAGTTCCACATTGGCCACCGTCTTGCCGATGGTGAACCAGTCGTTGATCTGGTCGAGGGTCAGCTTGCGCAGCATGGTCAGGTCTGAGCCGACTGGAGGGCGGACGCAGTCGCAGAGCCCAAGAGACTGAGCACGAAAGTAGGGGCGTCCTAGCCCTACGGGCGTCGCTGAGAGTCTGGTGATAACAAAACGACTCCGGGGAAAGAGATGCCTGGCTACAAGCCCCGCCCCCAAGCCCCACCCAATCCCCGCCTCCTTTCAACGGGGTGGGGCTCCTCCCTCCAGCACGTGCGCCACCAGGTCATTTCGAGTGTTGTCCTTCCTAGACTCCAGGATTCAAAGAACCCTAGACCTGGGAAAGCTATGAAATTCTGGCAATGCGAAAAGCTCTACAGAAAGAAGTTCCCAGGCCCCTTCCTCAAAGTTCACCTACTGCGCACGTGCACAAGTGCAAGTTCTCCACGGCCCCACGCCTACTTCTTCCTCTTCTACACTTTACCCTCTTCCCCACCTCCTCCTATATACAAACACACGAGGCGTCCCTGTGGCCACGTGCCTCTTGATGCTCCACTTTTTGAAACAAAGCCGCAATCGTAGTCCTTACTGGTCTTTCCCGTACCACTTTCCCCATGCTGAAGGGATTGCCGTGAGGCTTCCCTCCTTCATCCATTGTTACCCGAAAATGGAATTTAATACACCCCAGGCGACAAGATTATTTGTGTTTTCTAAATAAATTTTTTAACATTAATTTTTTTTTATTTTGAATGTCAAATCTCTCCAGTCCCTTCCTCACCTATTGTGAAGGTAAGTAATTTGTCAATTATTCATGTAAAATCAGGCAAAATATTTTCATATTAGTCATGTTGAAAAGAAAAAAGCGTGGAAAAAAACAAAGTGGAAATAAATACTTCAATTTCCATTCAAAATTCAGTTCTCTAAAGGCAGATAGCATTTTTCATTAGTTCTTTATAATTCTATTGGATCGTTGGATTGAACAGCAAGAGTCAATTCAATTGAATTAAATATTAAGAACGTCATTAGAAATGAAGTTAGAAATTAGAAATTTCTTTAGAAATTTAGAAAATTAGAAAACAGATGGCCATTTAATTTGTTCAGTTGGGTTTAACTCTGTCACCCTATTTGGGATTTTCTTGGCAAAGATAACGGAAAGCAGCTTGCCATTTCCTTTTCCAACTCATTTTAACAGATAAGGAAACTGAAGCACGAGGTTAAGTGACTTGTTCAAGGTCACACAGCAAGTAAATGTCTGAGGCTAGTTTTTAACTCAAGAAGATGTCATCCTAACTTCAGGACTGTCACTCTCTCCACTGATTGCCAAGCACTTTAAATATCTCTGCATAGTTGATCTTATTTGATCATTATTTTAAGAAGTCCCTCAAGGAAATCTAGGAAGATGGGAGTGTCCGTTCTCAAGGGCCTAGAAATGACCCACACAAATAGACACAATTACATTACAAAAGACATAATCATCTCCTTTTGACTTCTTCCTCTCATTAAATTCTCTTAACACACTAAAGCACTTAACAGATGCTATTGCAGTCATCTGTAAAATGAAAATGATCCTTACCCTACTATCTTCCTGTTATGAAGAAAATGTTTTATAAACTTTAAAATACTACTTAAAATCTTAGCTAATAACATTCAACAAACACTTTCTGTTCACTCACTATGTGAATAGGACTAAGGCTAGCCCTGGGGACCTCAAAATAAGGAGTACCACAATCTCTGATCTCAAGTATCTCAGCCTAATTACATGGCATATGGTAAATCCCAGTTATCTATTTAATACCTGTACAAGCTTGGGCAAGTCTTAATCTCTCTTTGGGACTCTGTTTACCCCTTCTGTAAAGAAGAACTTTAGAATAAAGAATAAAGGCATAGGGAGAAAGGAAGATCAAATTCTATGACAAATTTAAAGATGCAGTTTATGGTACTATGAGCCTCTAGTTCTAGTCTCATCTAGAATCCCCTTTAACCAGGAGAAGGCAAAGTTGGTTAAACCTCAAGAACAAACTCTCTGATCAAAATTCTGCTTCAATGATTTATGTGGCTATGGCTCTGGACTATGCCCATAGAGAATAAATTCTAGAAATTTCTGCCATAATGGAAAGACTGTGAACAGTAGTATACCTGGCATATTTGATGTCCAGAACAGATTATTTGGCAGAGTTGAATTAATCATGTATTCATTCAAAGGCAATAAGAAATATCATTTCATTTAATATTAGTCACTTTATGTTTGAGTGCTTACAATAGGTATATACAAAGGGACCTATGAAAATAATAGTAGCTTATACACCCACATCTGTTAAAATCAATATTGAAAATAATAATTAACTTTTATATATCACATCTTATTATGGGGAGAGTGATTGAGGTTATTAGTACTATCACCTCATCAAAGAGGAAGTGGAGAGAAAAGTGAATTTAAATAAACCTTGTTATGGCTACAAAAAAAGAGGCAAGAAAATGTACCTCTTTTCCATTAGAAAGATGAAGTGCTATCTATATACTATGTCAAATGTATTGTCAGACGTGATCAAGATGAAAGTTTTGCTAAACTTTTCTTTCTTTTTTAATCTTTGTTACAAGGAAAGGCTCAAATCTACAAAATGAGACTTCCACTTAACATGGTCACAGAGGAGCCCAATTCTCCCACATATACAACAGTACATATAAGGTATCCCAAAAGTTAGTGAAGTTTTAACTTTATTGAAACAACTTCTAAAGGGCATAAAAAAGAACATGACTAATATGAAGAGTAAAAGAGTAGTAAACTACTTCATATAGTTTAGGATTGTAGGAGAAGACAGGTATTTGTCAGTACTCAGAAATGAATTTTAAGATGGAAGTCAGAAGCAGGCATGAGTATTAGAAAATAACCTGAGGTGGCTCTGAATGGCGCTCTAGAGCTGAAAGAAAACGTGGTGATCATTTAGTCCAATTGTTTATTCTAATAGAGAAACTGAGGCTCAGTCTTGTCCCAAATCACATAGTAAAAATATGCTTTTTGAACCCTAATTTTCTAACCCTAAATCCAGAGTTCCTTCTGCATAATTGCTCAAATGCTTTCATGTGTCACAGCCCCCAAGTTATGTTAATTTAGTGTCATGGAAAGGAAACTGCATTTTGGAACCAGAATACAATTCAAATCAACTAATATTTGTTAAAGACCTACTTTGTGTGATGACAAGGAATAAAAATTCCAAAGCTACCCTTCCTCCCCTTTCCTCTTTAGAGCTGCTAAAACCTTCCTCCTTGAGATTTAGAGAAGCTTGGTGGTGATTTGCATGATTCAGGCTCCTGTTGCTGGAGCAGTGATGAAAATGGAAGAAGAAAATGAAAAAGAACGCACATTTGTATACACATTCTCAGAAAAATTAATTTGGAGATGTAGACCCTGATGGAGGGGAGTGGAAGGGAGGGAAAACACACTCGTGAATAAAGAAGATATAAAGAAATTCACTAATCCAAATTACATTCATGCCTAGATAATTTAGGATGATTTTGTAAAGGGAATAAGAAAGGTCTTAATGAGGTAATTCCAATAGACTTCTACCTGCATCTAGAGAGAGAACTACGAAGACAAAATGTGAATCAAAGCATAGCACCTTTTTGTTGTTGGTTGTTTTCTTGGTTTTTTTTTTCCCCTTTAACATAGTTTTTCCTCTTGATCTGTGTTCTTGTGCAGTATAACAACAATGGAAATGTTTAGAAGAATTGCACCTTTAACTTGGATTGCTTAATGTCTTGAGAAGGGGGGAAAAAAGAATAAAGGAGAAAAACTTAGAACACAAGTTCTAACTTTTTTTTTTACATAACTGAATATAAAAACTATCTTTGCATGTGATTGGAAAAATACTACTGAAAAAATAACTCTTCCAGACAAAAAAGAAAAGGAAAGGTCTTGACAGTCTCTTAAGCAGTTCTTTACATATCAGCTGGATGAGTTATCTGGTTAATAAAAATAACTGAAAATATGATGATTATTGCCAACCCCCCCCCCAATATCCCCAGCCCAAATCCTGCCCACCGGGATGGCTTCTTCCCAATCTCCAGTGGCAAATGGACTTAGGATCCACCAGACCTCTAACTGAAGGATAAATTTGGCCATTCACATTCCCTTCATGTGCAAGGAATCAACAACTATAAATCTTTCTGGGATAAAAGGAGGGGGAGGGGGAGAGACAGCTAGATGGATAGAGCACCATTCCTGAAGTCAGGAGGACCTGAATTCAAATCGAGACTCAAACACTTAACACTTCTTGGCCAAGAGATCCTAGGCAAGTCACTTAATTCCAATTGCCTCAGCAAAAAAAAAAAAAAAGGAAAGAAAGAAAGAAAAAAAAGAAAAGAAAAAAAAAGATAAGAAAAAGAAAAAAGGGGTGGGAAGAGATCATCAGACCTTACTATCTTCCCTGCTATTGAGCACCTAGCTTCCTACTTGTCCAATCTACTTACACTTTACTCCCTGACACATACTCATTGATGCAGTAATACTGGCCTCCTGGCTGTGCCATAAACATGATTCTTATATCCCTTAACTCAAGGTATTCTCTCCTGTTGTTCCCCATGTCCAGAATGTTTTTTCTCCTCTGCTCTAACTACTGACTTTTCTGACTTTCTTTAAACCTCAATCAAAATCTTGCCTTTTATAGAAAGTTTTCCATAACCCCTCTTATTTTCAATGTCTTCCCTAAGTTAATTATTTCTATTTATCTTATATAGAGCTTGCCTTAAATATGTGCATTTGCATGCTATTTCTTCATGAGATTGTAAGCTCTGTAAAGATAGGAACTGGTTTTTTGGTCTCTTTTTGTATTTCCAGCATGTACTTGGCTCCCAGTAGGTGTTTAATAAATATTCATTGATTAATTTACCTTGGCACATAGTAGATAGTATATAAATGCTAGAAATAATAATAATTATTATTCAGAGAACCAGAGCAGCAGTGAATGATGGAGCTTCAATAGATAAGGGTTTTAGAGAAAGAATAAAGTAAAAACAACAAAGGAGTTTTGGAATGGAGTTGTAAGAGGTAAAGAAAAGAGTGCTAGGAATGGGAGGCCATCGGGCCAGAAAGTTTGTGTTAGCCTTAACCTGTTCCACATTGCAGAAAAAGATACACATATGTAAGAGGAGTCTGGCCCACACAAACAATACCACACAAACAATATGGTGCTGCTCACCATAATCAGAGGTTGGGGAACCTGCAGAGAGAGGCAATGATATATAATGAAAGTAGCATGCATACAGTTTAACTTCAGACACTCCCTTTTTTTTTTCAGCTGTCTAATCTTGATTCCTAATTGTTGCCATTTCATGAGGCACAAAGTTGTAAGGGGAGAGCTTTGGCCTTCTCCCTACTAAGGCTGACAGGATTAAGTGACTTGCCCTGCTTCACACAGCTAGTAATATCTTCACTCATATTTGAACTAAGGTCTACTTGACTCTAGGGCCAGTACTCTATTCACTGTACTACCTAGATGTCCTGTGTTTATATTATTAGTTGGTCTCAATATTCATACAATATTTGTGTTTCTCTTTTGCTTCCTTTATGTCCCAACTTAAACTTCACCTTTTATAGGAAACTTTTCCCAACGCCTCTTAATTTCAGGGCCTTCCCTCTTTTAATTATTTCTTATTTACATTGTATATAGCTTGCTTTGGATATTTGTTTGTATGTTGTCTTCCCATGAAATTGTAAGCTCTCTGAGGGCAGAGACTCGTTTTTTGGTATTCTTAGTGCTTAGCACAATTCCTGGCACATAGTAGGCTCTTTATAAATATTTGTTGGTTAAACTTGGGAAGGAAAATGTCATCCACATCTAGAGAGAGAACTGTGGAGACTGAATGTGGGTCAAAGCATAGTATTTTCACCTTTTTTTGTTTGTTGGCTTTTTCTTTCTCATGGGTTTTTCCTTTTGGGTCTGATTTTTCTTGCATAACACAACTTATATGGAATTATGTTTTAAAAGACTGCATATATTTAACTTAGCTTTCTGTCTTAAGGAGGGGGGAGAAAAATTTGGAACACAAAGTCCTACAAAAATGAATATTGAAAACTATCTTTACATAAAGTATTTGAAAAAATAAAATACTACTAAAACAAAAAAAATGTTTATTGGTTGATTTTTCCAAAAAAAAAATTATGATAATGCCTAGCTTTTCTTTCCAGGCTGCTCCTGAAGTAAGGAAGATCCAAGGTCAAATGTGCTCTCCAATAATTACCCTTGGCAAGTCATTTGACCCCTAAATCCTACGGAAAAGAAAACTGTAACCCACTCCAGAATTTTTGCCAATAAAACCCCATGGACAATATTAGCATAATATGGTCCACAAGATCACCAAGTTTCAACTGAACAATGATGTTTTATATTCTTAAGCTGTTTGAATGGCCAAAACTCCCTGGGGTTATGGCTGCATAGTTTCTATACCAGGGAAAGGAGATTCTTGTTGCTCTGGTTTTGTAAAGTAGATAAGAAGACATGCCAGATCTAGATCCTTTTCTGTTTTGTATAATAAAAATAAAATACTCAATTAAATTTGAATCTAATCAATTATATCCTCGACCAGAGTCCTGAAGCAAAGAATACTAATTATATATAAGAAACTAGACTTCTATATAAAATCTGAAGGTCTGAATGACCTATTGCTGTTTTGCTACAAGATGTGTCCAGAGATGGTGATAGTAGTTGGATTTCATGATAAACATGAGAAACGATATTAGTCCATGTCAGATGTCTGATGGAGCACTCAAGCTTACCCTGCTGCAGTTGAATAACCTGCTCTTGATATTTATCTAAAATCACATCTATTGTACTAGATCCTTAAATATACATTCTTTAAGCTATAATTTTTATGTATTAGGTAATGTTTTCATTTTTATAGCAGTCATAGGCTTATCACATAGCTATGTATTTTCTGTTTAATGTTAGGTGAACAATAGTAATAAGCTAACTATCATAGCAGAATGAGATGGAGCCACAGTGCGTAGACTGCAGAGCCTGAAGTCAGGAAGACTCATCTTCCTGAGTTCAAAGAAGGCCCTCAGATGCTTAGTAGTTGTGTGATGTTTGGCAAGTCACTTAATCCTATTTGCCTCAGTTTCCTTATCTATAAAATGAGCTGGAGAAGGACTCCTCTTAATCTTATGGAGAAGAAAATTGTAATTGCCAAGAAAGCCTCAGTGAGGTCACAAAGTATTGGACATAGCTGAGATGACTCAACAATAACAAACACTAGCCAGTATTATTATAGAATTCTAGTCACAAGATCAGGGAGAACTGGGCTAACGTCTAGATTCTGATATGTAATGATAATAATAGCATATTATATAAAGCTTTAAGGTTTTCAAAGCACAATATTATTTCACATGCACATAGTAGTGTGTTTCCAGAGTAGAATGGAATAATTGTTACATATGTGCAAAATCCTAGACTGGACATTGGGATTAAAAAGAATAAAAATAGCCCAGTTATTGCCTTCAAGTGGCCTGAAATCTATGAAGGTAAGGTTAAGAATGAGTGGTACATGTTTTTCCTATCACCTTCTACCCTGTCATATATAAAAAAGGTGATAGGGAAAACATGATAAGGCAAAATGTGAAAAGAATTCTGGGTTTGAGGTTAAGCTTATCTGTTAGCTATGTGATCTTGAACAAATCCCTTGCTTTCAGTCTACTTTCTTATCTATCAAATGTGGAGAATAGCATTGTAGCATCTAATTCAGGGGTAGGGAATCTTTTTTTCTTCCAAGGGCCAATCGGATATTTATAATATCATTTGAAAGCCATTCAAAATGATCAATTTAGAGAACACAAGTAGTAGGAAATTGTTATACCTAGCTTTCAGCTCATCATCACTTGTGCTTACCTTGATAGGGCCAGACCAGATGATTTCATGGGACTTATTCACCCCATGGGTCAGACATTCTCCATCCCAATCTAATTCATGGAAATGTTATGAGAATTAAATGAAATAAAATATTACATATTTAGATTTAAACAGGAGGTTAGGTGATACAGGACAGTTGAAATCTTCCCTTTACTTATTAGTTGTGTGACCCAGGAGAAGACAATCTTTCTCAAACTCAGTTTCCTTATATGAAAAAAGAGAGTGATAATAATAGCACCTACTTCACAGAATTCTTTTGAGGATCAAATGAGATAACATGTGTAAAATGTGCAAATCTTAAAGCATTTTGTAAATATGAGTTGGGGCAGCTAGATGGTACAGTATATAGAGCACAGGGCTCAGAATCAGAAGACTCATCTTTCTAATATTCAAATATGTTCACATATTTCAAATATGGCCACAGACACTTATTAACTGCGTGACCCTGGGCAAGTCATTTAACCCTGTTTAAGCCTTAGTTTCCTCATATGTAAAATGAATTTAGGCTAGAAATGGCAAATTATTACAGTATCTTTGACCCAAATGAGGTCATGAAGAATGAGACATGACTGAAACAATTAACAACAGATACTACCTATTATTATATTATTATAGAAATGTAGCCTCGGGGTGAGGTCAAACTCTGATACATAATAGAAATAGTAATAACAACGAGCATTTATATAACATTTTAAGGTTTGCAAAGCACAAATATCATCTCATTTGATCCTCACAACAACTCTGGGAAATAGGTGCTATTTTCACTCCCATTTTACTGATGGGAATTAACCTATAGAAATGGGAATTTACCTATAGAAATTAAATGACTTGCAGATTCTAGGACCAGAGTTTTATATACTGGGGCAACTAGCTCTCTCAAAAATCAATCGTTAATCAATAAGCATTTCTTAAACACTGTATTTCAAAAAAGACAAAAACAATCTCTGTCCTCAAGAAGTTCATGTTATAATAGAGAGACAATATTTAAATAACCACATAGAAATGAGATATACACAGGGTAAAAGAGAGATAATCCCAAAGGGAAGTCAGCAGTTGAGACTAAAAGGTATGAAGTGGGAGAAGCCTCTTGCAGAAGATGAAATCTAAGCTGTCTGTAAGGAAGCCAGAAAGTAGAGGTGAGGAGAGAGATGCATCCAGGTATGGGGGACAGCCAAAGTTAAAACAGAGTAGGTAAATAGTTTCCTGCTTAAGAAATAGCTAGAAAGCCAAGTTTTTCCTGAATTGTAGAGGTGGAGGGGGAAAAAAGCACAAGCTTGGAAAGGTAGACAGAGGCTAGGGTGTAATGGGTTTTAAGAACCAAATAGAGAAATTTGATACTGCATTTAAGAGGCAGTCGCTAGAGTTTAATGAGTAGTTAGTGATGTGTTATGCACTTTGAAGATTATTTAGGCAACTGAGTGGAAGATAAACTGAAGTAGGAGATGACTGAAAGCAGGAAGACCAATCAGAAGGCTACTGCAATAGTAGCAAGTCTAAGTGTGAGGAAGTGAGAGCTTGCACCAGTGCAGTGACTGTGTGAATGAAGACAAGGGGGCATATACTAGAGATGTCCTTAGGGTAATAATGATGGACTAGGTAACAGATTGGATATGTAAATTGAATACAAGAAAGGAGTCAAGGAAATTGCAAGCTTGACTGGAAAGATGGTGGGGCCCTCAATAATCAAAAGGAAATCGAAAAGTACAAAAGCTTTGGGAGAAAGATGATGAGTTCAGTTTTAGACATGTTGAGTTAGTAGAGGTACTTACCAGGACATCCAGTTTGAGGTGTCCAAGGGACAGTTGGTGATTTGAGAATATAGCCTTGCTATATCCAGACAAAGAACTATGGAGACTAAATGTGGATCAAATCATAGAATTTTCACTTTTTTTTGGTGACTGCTTACTTGTTTTTCTTTCTTGTGTTTTTTTCTTCCTTTTGATCTGATTTTTCTTGCAGTGTGATGAATATGAAAATATGTTTAGAAGCATTGCACATGTTTAACCTATAATAGATTACTTGCTATCTTGGGGAGAGGGAAACAGAGGAGAGAGGGAGAAAAATTTAAAACACAAGATTTTGCAAGGGTGAATGTGGAAAACTATCTTTGCATGGTTTTGGAAAAACAAAATTCCATTTAAAATAAATGAATGAATGAATAAAAGAGAGAATAGAGGGTTGAAAGGGGACTAGAATTATAGTTACATAGAGATGACAATTGAAACATGAGAGCTGATGAGAAAGTGAAATAGTCTAGAAGGAGAAGAAAAGACCCAGGCATGGAGCCTTGGGGGACATTAATGGTTGATGAGCATTACCTAGGGTGAAAATTCAACAAAGAAGAGAAAGGAGTGATTAGACAGGTAGGAGGAGAACTAAGAGAAATATTAAGAAGGCCGTGAAAATAAAAAATATCTAGAAGAAAAGGGTGATCCCAACACTGTCAAGAACAGCAGCTGCCCCAACTATTTTTTTTTGTTTAAGTTTGATGGAGACATGAGTCTGTTTGTAGGCAGCTGAGGGTAATCTAACAGAGACTAAAGAATGGAGAAAGTGGGAATCATAGGACAGTCTTCTAGAGAAGAAAAGAAGAAATATAATCACCTGTGCATGTAGAGACATTTTTGTCTTGGCAAGGAGAAGGAACAATTTTTCATGAGGGATCGGTAGAGAGGTAAAGGAGGAGATAATGAATGAAATGAGAAAGAAGAAGAGGGACCTATTAACAAATGGCCTCAATTTTTTTCCGATGAAGTATTCAATTGAGAGTTGCCATAGGAAACTTGAGATGGAAAGGTTTGGAATACCACTGTAGTTAGTAGGAGAATGAATCTATTAGAAAGTTATTAAAAAAAAAAAAAAAAGGATGAGTTCAGGTTAAGATGATGTGATAGAAATTTGTAGTGGTCATAGTTTTGCCACTTTGTCCAACTATATCTAGAAGCATGTGAATAAGAATGGCTATCATGTATAGTGGGAATAATGCAAGGTTGGGGTTCGTCACAAGGCATAATTGATGATAGTACAAGGTTGGGGAAGACATTCTAGTGTAGAGAAGTGGGTAGAAGTGATTTACCAATGCATGGAAGGGAAAGGAGGAGCCAGTTCAGGGGGAATGACCTGAGCAAAAAACTGATTGGGCAAGTAGGGGAGTGATTGGGAGTAGGAATGGAAGAAAAAGGAAACGAAAATGATAGAAAGTTATGATCAGATAAAGGATTTCAGAGTTTATGAAGATGGAAATAGTGCATTTGTAGATGATGACAATATCGAAGGAATGGCCATCTGTCTATAGCAGAGATGGAATATGAGAAAAAAGATAGATCGAGGAACTGGAAAGTTAGTGTATTAGCACTAAATGCTAGACACTATGACAAGTACTCCAGATAACTCTCTGAGATTGCAGGTACAGAAAGTTCACAGACCTAAAATGGAAAACAGAATTTCCACACTTGAAGCTCATTATAACACTATAAACACAAATCTAATCCCAAAAAAAGTATGTAAAGTTATTGGTAATGGTACGGCCCCAGGAAGGGAGGGAAACCACCTGGTAAGAGCCCTGCCAGCTTCTATAAGATTTAAGTAATATGAATTTTAGCTCAAATATGATCAAGCTCAAACAATTCCTTTAGCATCATTCTTCTACACAGTAGTAAGATTGGAAAAGGTAGGCATGAGATGATGACTCAAAGATGAAGATTGGCTGAGTTTATACAGAAGTAGATCAAGGTGTGTGGAATGGTGAATAAAGTGAAGAACTTAGAGGAATGTTTAAATTCTTTTTCTATATTTTTTATTATTTCTATGTCTTTGTGACCTGCATAAGTACGTTATGTGCAAGCCAGTATTTACTTAAAACTAGATATATTTACTTAACTAGAAATGATGACATTGATGCTTGTCCAATGTTATCAATATTTAGATTATTAAATGCTGTCAGCTCAGTAATCTGAAGTTTGAAGGTCTGACTGATGATTCTTCTCGAAATCAGGGAAACAAAGCATTTTGTTCTAATCTGCTTTTGGCACCAATGTTTAACATTCAATTAGGGGAGAGGGACCTATTTCTCAATGCTCCCCAACCTATGATGTAATCCTTTGTAACCAAATCTATAAAAACTGTATATCTTTCCTAAATCTTTAGCCCTTCTACTACGAACTTTCTCTCTTTCCCTCCTCACAGTAGAATTGCTCATTTTCATGAAAATTTATTAATAAATAACTTTTTTGCTTTCTACTGAGTGATCTCTGAGTAGGCAAGAAATGTGATATCAAGTATATATGTGAAATTAAGCAAAACATTTCCATGTTAGGCAAAAAAAGAAAAAAAGAAAAAAGAAAAGCAAAAAAAGTGGAAAAAGTATTCTTCATTCTGTATTTAGACTCTATTAGTTCTTTTCCGGAAGGTGAATAGCATTTTTCATTATAAGTCCTTAAGAATTGTTTTGGATCATTGTTACTGCTGAAAACAACTTTTCACTGTTATTATAGTACAGTATTACTGTTACTGTGTACCGTGTTTTTCTAGTTTTGTTCATTTCACTGTGCATAACTTCATAAAATCTCTTCCTGTCCCGTCCCTAAAACCAGACTACTCATCATTTCTTAGATCCCAATAGTAATCCATCACAATTATGTACCACAATTTGTTCAGTCATTCCTCAACTGATGGGCATTCCTTCAATTTCCAATTTTTTTGCCACTACAAAAAGAGTTGCTATATTTTTGTACATATAGGAACTTCCCTGTCCCCACCCTCCTCTTTTTTTTTTTTTTTTAAACTCTTTGGGACAACTAATAGTGGTATTCCTAAATCAAAGGATATGCATGGTTTTATAACCCTTTTATTTCCAAATTGCTCTCCAGAATAGGTGGATCAGTTAACAATTCTACCAGCAGTTAATAAATGATCCATTTTTTCCATATTCCCTCAGATTTTTGTCAAATTCTTTTTCTGTAATTTTAGCCAATGTGGTAAGTGTGAGGTATAAGGTATAGATATCTCAGACTTGTTTTGATTTGAATTTCTCTAATCAATAATGATTTAGAGCATTTTTCATGACTATAGATAGCTTTGATTTCTGAAAACTGCCTGTTCATATCCTTTGACCATTTATCAACTGAAGACTCATTCTTATAAATTTGATTCATTTCTCCTATATTTGAGAAATGAGAGCTTTATTTGAGAAATTTCCTATAAAATTTTCCCCTTTATTTCCTGCTTTCCTTCTAGTCTTAGCTCCATTGGTTTTCTTTGTGCAAAATCTTTGTTTAATATAATCAAAATTATTCTTTTTATATCTTGTGATCCTCTCTATCTCTTGTTTGGTCATTTTTCCCTTATTCATAAATCTGATAGGTAAATTTTTCCACACTCCCTTAATTTGCTTATATCACCCCTTTATGTCTAAATTCAGTGCCCATGTTTTTCTTGGTATTGTGTGAAATGTTGGCACATGCTTAATTCCTGCCACCCTGTTTTCTAGTTTTCTCAGACATTTTTGTCCTATATTGAGTTTTTTGTCCCAAATCTTGAATCTTTTAGTTTGTTAAAACTAGATTACTATGATCATTTATTATTGTCTACCTAATCTATTCCACTGATCCACCACTCTATTTTTGAGTCAATTCCAAGTTGTTTTGTGATTACCACTTTATAATATATTTGAAATCTGGCTATCTTTTTTCATATTTTTTTTCATCAATTCCCTTGATAGTCTTGATTTTTTGTTCTTCAAGATGAATTTTATTATTTTTTCTAGCTCCAAAAAATAATTAGTAGTAGTTTGATAGTATGGCATTGAATAAGATAATTAATTTAGAATTGCCACAATTGCTTGCTTGATATATCTTTGTCTGAAAAGTGTTATGTTCATATAGTTCCTTGTTTTGTCTGGTTATTTAAAATGGAATTTCTCTATGTATCTTTTCCTGATAAACTTGGTTGGTAATATGTAGAAAATCTGATGACTTATATGATTTTATTTTGTATCCTGAAACTACAGGATTATTAATTATTGTTTCAACTAGGTTTTAGTTAATTCTCTAGGCTCTATATATACATCACATTATTTGTAAAGAGTAATAGTTCTTATTGACTTCTAATATCTTCAATTTATTTTTTTTAATCATTGCTAGAGCTAGCATTTTGAGTACAATATTTAATGATAGTTGTGATAAAGGGTATTCTTCATCTTGTTCTTACTGGAAAGACTTCAAGTTTTTTTCTATTACAGATAATGCTTGTAGACAGTGGATATCTGATCCAAGATATCCAAATCAAGATGGATACTATTTATCATTTTAAGAAAAGCTCCATTCATTCTAGGCTTTTTAGTGTTTTTTTAATAGGAATAAGTGTCAAAAACTTTTTTCTTCATCTATTGACATAATTTTTTGATTTTTATTAGTTTTGTTAATGATATGGTCAATTATGTTGATCGTTTTCCTTACTGATCCTGCATTCTTGGAATAAATCCTACCTGGTAATAATGTATTCATTTATGTTATCTTTTGCTATAATTTCCCTGATAGTATTTTAAATTTTGTGCATCGATATTCGTTAGAAAAATTGGTTTATAGTTTTGTTTCTCTGTTTTTGCTGTTCTGGTTTAGGTACCAAAATCATCTTTGGGCCATAAAAGTAATTTGTTACAGTTCCTTCTTTGCCTATTTTTCCAAATGGTTTATAAAGTATTGGAATTGCTCAGGCTTTTTATAAAGTCTAACTTAACTCTCAGTAGGAATAAAAATTATAGGAGCATTGGTATAGGAGATCTATACTATAGTTTTGCATAGCATAGTGTAGAGTAGTATAAGTATGTTATTCATTCATTTCTGACTCTGTGTGATGACAATAGGGTTTTCATAGCAAAGATACTAAAGTGATTCGATATTCCCTTCTCCAGTGGATTCAGGCAGAGGTTAAATGACTTGCCTAAGATTACACAGCCATCATTTGAATTCCGGTCTTTCTGACTCCAGGCCCAGTGCTCTATCCACTGAACCATCTAGCTGCCTGCATAGTACAAATATAATATAGCATAGCATACCTCAGCAACAAGAAGAGTCAGAAGGCCTCAATCAAGTATTTATCGACCTCCTGCTATGTGGTCTGTTCAAGGCTCTGGAAATACAAAATATGGGGGGAAAAAATCTCTTTTCTGCAAGCATTCTTGGGAAGGGGGGAAGGGATAGGACGGGACGGGTACATATGTTAATCTAATCAGCATAAATATAAAATGAATAGATACAAAGTAAATAAAGGGCCCAGATAAGAATACTAGATCTTAAATTAGAAAAACTCATTTAACTCAGTTCAAACATGGTTTCAGTTATTTACTAGCTGAGTAACCCTGGACAAGTCAATTAACCTGGTTTGCCTCAGTTTCCTTATCTGTAAAATGAACCGAAGAAGGAAATGACAAACACTTTCATAACTTTGCCAAGAAAACTCCAAATCGGTCCGAAATGAAATACAACGAGTAAGTTAAAAATAGGATGGAGGAAGGGCACTAGTTATTGGGACGGGGGTGGTGGGATGCGGCGTATAACAAGATGGGGAGTGTACAAGGAAAGGTTTGCGTAGAACCAAAGAGTTGGCTGCTTCAAAAAACACTCTCGTACCCGTGGTTTTGGACAAACCTCTTTTTATTTCTGAGTTTTGGTTTCCATCCCACCTAGCCCCGGCTTCAGGCTCCGCTCCCACTCTACCCCCCAGCTTGCCAGGCTCTCGAGCTCTCAACCCGGTCAGCCCATGCCTCCTCCCAGGACGCCAGCTCTCCCCAGTCCTGCAGCGCCGACGCGTGCCGCCTGAGGACGCTGTGGCGGGAGGCCGGTACTTGGAGCAAACGACCAAGGCCCGCCTCTTCCGGCGTTCTCTGGGCCGTTTTTCCCAGCATTCCCGGCGAGGCCCCGGCTTTTGAGGTCACCTTTCCAAGCCTTTGGCCTAACGCTGATCTCTGCTGCAGACCCAGACTACCGCGCGCGGCCCTTTGCAGAAACCAGCCACGGTGAGAGACATCCCCACTCGGGTCGGCGCTTCTTGAGGCGTCTGGGCCCGGGAGAAGGGCGTCCTTCAGAGGGGCGGCGGTCCTTGGGCCTCTTTGGCTCAGGGTCTGGGGAGAAGGGAAAGGAACGGGACTAGCACGTCCGGAGAAGGTCGCTGGGCCGGACCGCACTTCTGGAGGCCCTTCTCAGGGTCTGGGAGGGAGTGGCGGTTACCAAGAGAATCATCACAAGTACTCATTTGGTCTTAACAAACCACTTTAGAAAGTAGGCGCTATTATTGTCCCCATCTTAACAGATGAGGAAAAAGGAAGCCGGCAGATTTGTTCAAGGTCTCCCAGCTGTCAAGTATTCTAGACTCGACTTGAACTCATTGTCCTTTACGTTCAAGGGGGTTTCATTGTGACGAGGGAGGAGGATGTTGGAAGGGAAGAGCAAAGGTGGTGAATAGAGAAGAGGAGAGGAACAGTGGGGGTGGGGCTTAAAGCAGAGGAAGATGGGGTACAAGGGAAAGCTTTGGGGCATCGGGATAGGAAGAGGAAAACAAAATGAAGCAAATGGTAGATGGTGCAAGGGAGGTCAAAGATGTGGAAAGATGAAAGGGGTAGAGATGAGGAAGAAAAGAATAAAGGAGAAAAGGGGAGAGAACCCGAAGAAGAGAGGGAGGAACTCGATCTTGTAAAGTATCAGCATGGGAGAGCTTAGAGATACCTTAAATCTACCTTTTCCAAGCCTGAAATAGTAACTTTTTTATCCTAAAATTTATCCCATTAGAGAGTTGAGCCTTTACTTTTTATAGAGAAAGAGTCTAAAGTCCAGAGAAGCTGAGACAGGCTTTCAAGGTTACATAGAGGATTAGAGAATGACCTGAGATTACAATCCGTGTTTTGTTTTGTTTTAATGGCCTCTTATTTTTCCAAATACATGCAAAGATAGTTTTCAACATTTACTTTTGCAAAACCTTGTATTCCAGATTTTTCTCCCAACTTCCTTCCGAAGACACCAGGCAATATAATATAGGTTAAACATCTACAATTCTTCTCACTATATTTCCATTTTTGTTATGCTGCACAAGATAAATCAGATCAGAAGGGAAAAGTAAAAAAACAACAACAAGCAAACAACCACCAAACAAAAAAAAAGGTGAAAACAGTATACTTTGATCCACAGTCAGTCTCCATAGTTCTCTCTGTATTGTAGATGGCTCTTTCCATCATGTCTATTGGAAGTGCCTTGAATCACCTCATACAAACCATATTTTTCAAGTATTATATCTTTAGCTAATTCAGAAGCAATGTAGTAATTTTTGACTTTCATCTGCTTCTTCCCTGATTAACTAAGCCAGCCTGATAGAATGGAAAGGTATTGGCACAGGGTTGAGTTTAAATCTCACTTCTGAAACTTACTAACCTTAGGCAAACCACTCAATTTTATTGGGTGTGGCTTCTCACTTGTATAATGAGGGAGTTGGACTACATGACCTTGGAGATCACTTCTTTTTATTTATTTGTTTTTATTATAACTTTTTATTGACAGAACCCATTTCTGGGTAATTTTTTTTTAAACAACATTATCCCTTGCACTCACTGCTGTTTCAATTTTTTCCCTCCCTCCCTCCACCCCCTCCCCCAGATAGCAAGCAGTCCTATACATGTTAAATATTTCACAATATATCCTAGATACAACATATGTATGCAGAACTGAACAGTTCTTTTGTTGCACAGAAAGAATTGGATTCAGAAGGTAAAAATATATGTTAAATATGTCATAATATATCCTAGATACAATATATGTATGCAGAACTGAACAGTTCTTTTGTTGCACAGGAAGAATTGGATTCAGAAGGTAAAAATAACCTGGGGAGAAAAGCAAAAATACAAACAGTTTACATTCATTCCCAGTGTTCTTTCTTTGGGTGTAAGTGCTTCTGTCCATCCTTGATCAATTGAAACTGAGTTAGATCTCTTTGTTGAAGAAATCTACTTCCATCAGAATACATCCTCATACAGTATCATTGTTGAGGTATATAATGATCTCCTGGTTCTGCTCATTTCACTTAGCATCAGTTCTTGTAAGTCTCGCCAAGCCTCTCTGTATTCATTCTGCTGGTCATTTCTTACAGAACAATAATATTCCATAATAGTCATATACTACAATTTACCCAACCATTCTCCAATTGATGGGCATCCATTCATTTTCTAGTTTCTAACCACTACAAACAGGACTGCCACAAACATTTTGGCACATACAGTTTGGAGATCACTTCAAACTTCAACTCTGATTCTATGATTGATTTTTTTTTCACCTAATAATAATAATAGACACAAACACAGAAGGTACATTTATTATTTCATTTTTTGAGAAGCAGTGTAAGATGGAGGTTGCCCCATCATGTAACATTTATGACTAAGTGTATACTTCTAGTTGGATTTATGGAAGGATATATATATATGAGTTCCAAATTTTTTACTGCAAATTTTTTAAATGCATCCCTCTCCTCTCTCCAAGATAGCAAAAAGTTTTATATAGATTTTATATATATATATATATATATATATATATACACACACACAATCATTTTAAGCATATTTTTCATTTTAATATCATGTAGGGAAAGAAGAATAAAGGGAGAAAACCACAAGAAAGGAAAAACAAAAAAAAAGTTGAAAATAGGATTCTTCAGTCTGCATTCAGTCTCAAAAGCTCTTTCTCTGGTAGCAGATGTTTTTTTCCATCCCCAGTCTATTGGAATTGTCTTGGATCAAGAAGGATATATTCAAGAATCATAAAAGTTGAGATATGAACTGTAGTATGTGGCAGTAAAGGGAATATCTAAATTGATCAAGATCAGTCTTTCTCCTTTAATTTGGAAGACCAAAGTTTTAAACTGTCTTTATAAGTATCCTTCAAGGCATGCTGTATCTGCCGCTTTTTCAGGAAGCCTTTGTAGACAACATTGTTGTTATCATTGTTTCCTTCCTTCAAATGCCTTGCATTTTGAAACCATATCATCCTAATAGAATATAAGATACCATCTTATATTATCTTAATAAGTCCTCTTTGAGAGGTTTTTTTGGTCTTAACATCCCTAATTTCCAGACATTACACTTGGGACTCTGGAAGTTCTAGGCAAATCACTTAAGCTCTCTGGGCCTCAATTTTCTTATTTCTGAAATTGTGGGATGAGTTGGGGAGATGAAGTGATAGTTTCTTTCTGCTTTCTACCTATGATTCTAAGAAATTTTTCCTAAACGAATAAATTTATGACCTTGGGCAAGTCACTTCTTTGGATCTTTGTTTCTTCATTTACATGAAGGGATTGGACTAAATGGTCCCTTCCAGATCTAAATCTACATCCCAAAGATCCCTTACCAGTTGATCTTTTGTTAAAGACACCTAAAGGCAAATAAATATATCTGGATAAGGTTACACAGGCCTGGTTTGAGCCCAGGTCCTTTAGCTTCAAATTCAGTGTTCTTTCCACTGCATTTCTAAAGCTTTGTAAAAAACATAGGTAGCTTAAGTATAAGTTAGAAGGATCAGTTTTAGTAAATGGAACTTATATTCCTGATATGTGTAAGAATACTTAAAGGTTTCTGTACATTTAATCAAATTGCTTTCTTCCTAAATTAAGATTGTGCATATAAGGACTTAGTTTGTTGGGAGGGCCAAGAGGTATTGAGGTGAGGTAAGGTTATTTTACAGCCCTGACTCACAATTACATCCTGTGAAGAACAGTGAGGAAATGAGAGGTTTATTAGGGAGTATAACGGGTAATTTCAGACATCTGAAAGACTGTCTCCTGGAAGGATTAATTTATACTATATGAAAATGCAGCATGGTATGATGGAAAGAATAGTAAACTAACTGAAGACCTGTGATCTAGTCCCTACTATACTATTTGGAGTCACTGAACCTCAGTTTTCCCATTGGTAATATTGGGGGGTAAAGGAGACTTGAGCAGAGAAAATTGTTTAGGAAAAAGCATTTTGTTCTGTAAAGCTCTGTGTCAGATATATTGTCTCCAAAAGGTAGAAATAGGAACAGTATTTAGAAGGTGTGGAGAAGTGAATTGTAGCCTAAGTTTTGGGGAAAGAGGCAGGTTGATGTATTAAAAGTTATGGACATTTCCTACACTAAATAAATCATAGGTCCAGTCCAATATTATAAGGAAAGACTTTTTTAAAAGAATTCATTAACAGTGAAATGAGCTTACTTGAATTATGCGTTCCTTATTTCTAATAAGTCAACAAGCATTTACTAAATATTCAGTAAATACTAGTCCTCTGGTAAGTCCTGGGGATACAAATACAGAAAACCCCTACTTTTATGGAGCTCATTCTACCAAGAAATGCAATTTGTATATATGTGTCCAGAGCTGAGAGATGGAAGAATCTTGTTCATGAAACAACCTAGCAAGCTATTGCTCCTGGATCTAAAAGTATGTGTCAGGGAGTAAGACATACAAAGACTGGAAAAGTTCAGAAGGGGGAGCTCAAGGGAGCTGCGTTATGATGGACTTTGAATGCTAGACAGAGCATTTTGGAGACTATAGGGAAGCCACCAGAGTTTGAGTAGGGAAATGACATGAGCAGATATGTGCTTTTAGAAAAATTCATTTTAGGAGTTGAATGCAGAATGGATTGGGGACCTTTGAGGCAGACTGACCCACCAGCAGACTTTTATTGAGGTATGGTGGTGATGAGGGCCTGCCCAGGAGTGGTAGCATTGTCAGAGGAAAGAGAGGGATATGTGAGGGGTGGAACACAAGGTGAGTAAATTGGAGAGAGAGTGAGGGATTCAAGGGAATTTCCAAGTTGTAGACCTGAGGGACTTGCCTAAAGTTAAACAAACTGGCATTCAAACCCTGGTCTTTTGACTTCTTATTGCACATCTTACCTACCCCATAAATAATTGCAATACCACATGGTTCAAGGATTCACAGTTTCCCTCATGTGGTACTCCTGTAATAAATTCTGACTTCTTTATGCTTTAGTAGATTGTAGTAAGTGACAGTGGTTGATAAAACTACATCTAAGGGGCAAACATATGATAATATCTAATAGGAGTGGCTAATACTTTGCTCATGTAACTGTGAGATGGGTGATGTGAGTATTCCATTTTTACAGATTAGGAAACTGAGGCTTAAAGAAGTTCAGTGACTTTTGGGTGGACATTGGAAGCTAGGTCTCCCAACTCTAGATCAAGGGTTTATTCAATTATCCATTACTTTATCATCCTGCTCAATGAAAAGCAGAAAATAATGGGAGAATTTGTAGTATGTTTTATAATAGCCATTTGCAGCATATTCTCCAAGAAACATAAGTATTTTTGTTTCCAAATGGGGTTTTTCAGTACCAGAAGAGCTTTATGTAGAATTTCAAAGGAGATGGGGGTTTTGTTTGTTTTTGTCACTTTTTGCTTGCCCCATCTGCCACCCTCTCTTTTCAAGATTACCTCTGCTCTTCATAAAATGCCCTGTGTTGGAAAATTATCCCTCCAGCTACGCCACCTCCACCATTAGTTTGGCAAGCAGTCTAATAGAAGTAATAAAAGCAATTGGATAAAAGTAATTAATACTAAAATAAGTGGCACTAGATAGTGTTTATTTGCATTTTAAAAATTGAGTTTCTTTAAGGAATCTCAGTGGTGGACTATCTGGGGGGATATGAATGAGTATATAAATGGGAAAATATTAAGAGCTTACTAATGAGGGAATTTCTAAGTCGGAAGTACCATATAAACAGGGAAGATAATAAGTTCCCTCAAGGAGCTTACTTGAAATTGGGGGCAAATTAACAACAGTAGGAAGGTGATGGTCAGGGGAAAGTATTTTGTACTGATAGTAGTGAAGGCCAGAGGACAAATGATTGATTAGTCTTTTCCAGCACTGGTAGTATTGATTTGATTACTATTGTCAGAGATAGAGTGGAAAGAGGGGAGAGGGAGAGGAAAGGATGATTACATTTCTACCAAGATGGCACAGAGATGGCTATGCAGTGATGATGGGCCTAAAACCCATAAGGTATAGTAGAATCTAAAAACTCATACCTGGAAATTGAAGAGGAGTTGGAGAGCTGAAGTTCCTGCTTCTTGGTTGAAGCATTAGGTTGAAGCAAGTAGCTTGGTATAGCTATGACCTAGAAATGATATCTTTGTTTATTATCCTTATCCTGTGCCTGAAAACAGGAGGCACTCGAATCTGAAGTGTCTAGTCTAATCCCCTAATTTTACAGTGAGGAACCTGAGACTGGAGTCATTGACTAAAATCATACTATGAGTTGAGATTGCTCTGAATTTCTGACCTATAATACTTCTCTTATCAATTCACTCCTAAAAAGTATTAATTAGCACTATCAAATCATTAAAATAATTGGATACATAATCCAAAACATAAAAACTAGGCATAAACTGTCTTCCCCAAATAAAGAAATATTGTAATCTTAGATTGCCTTAGTAAAAAGATTTCCATTTACAGTGAAAGTATTCATAGCATTTAGACCTGAAAAGGGTCTTAGAGGGCTTTTACTATTATTATTAATAAGTTAATAAAGGCAGAAATTGAAGATATTATAGTACTTGACCCAGATCATACAAAGTTTACCAGAATAGAGAACCCAGATTCCCTCATTGCAAATATAGTTTTCCTGGTCAGACCATAATCCAAACTATTTTGAACAGAATTCATGCTCTAGTTAAGGCTTAGACTAAATCTCAGTGATCTGATCTTTCTGGTTCTGGAATGCTATGTATGATTCTGTGAAACAGCAATATAAGTACCAATATGGATGCTATTGAAAATTCAGGAGGGAACAATTGGGTTGAACAGAGAATCTTTTCATGAAAGAAGCAGAACTCAACTAGATTCTTCTGAAAGAATGGAAAAGATTTGGAACTCTGAAAACATGATGTTGGGTGGATGGGAACAAGTGAGAAAGCCTGTGAGAAGCCTCAATAAATATTTTTTGAATGAATAGTAATCTGAACTTTCAAGATTGCAGAATGCCTAAATTTACTGCTACTATTAATTTTCAGATGTTACAGAGCCTTATAAAAAATGTTTGGACTCCAATGAAACCCTACTATACCAAGGTTTACCAGGAAATCTGGGTAGGAGTGGGTGTCATGTGGTATATTATTTACAAGATCAGAAGTGCTGGTAAGTTGCATTATGTTTGGTTCTTGGGAGAAAGAAAGGGAGAAAAGATTCTTATTGGGGTCAGGGATTGTCATAACTAATTCCCCATACAAATATTGATTCTTAGTAATTTGTTTTAGATTTTAAATAGGGTAATGTTTAGCATATTGGACAAATGTATCTGTCTTAAACATTGTGTTAGGAAATATCTTGCTTTGGAACCCATTAAACTATATATATAATTGGGAGTAAGGAAGACATACATCTTTTAAAATACAAAATTTTGAAAACATTGTTTATAGCTTTTCAGGTTTTCCTGTTTTGATGCTCTTTGGAAAACCTAACTGAATGAAGTTGTAGAAACCACCAGTAGTAATTTTTTGTGTTACATTAGGTAATAAAGAGCTCAACCAGATATCACTCAAAATAATAATTGAGCCATATATTTAAGGTATTAAGTTATGTAATCTTGTTACTTAATTGGGACTAATGGATAAAAATTAGCTTATCACAGAGACTAATAATATGTTCTTTTAATTTTTAGATAAAAAAAGCAAAGCCTTGAAAGGTAAGTCTTTTGGGGAAGGGAATAAGATAGCGATCGATTCCTTTTCTGTAAAAGCATTGGAGTCATTTCAAAATATATATGGCATGCATACATATATATAATGCAAAGGGACAATTTCAGAATATCCTATTTGAATTATAAATGTAGTTAAAGTAAAGCAGAATTCTCAAAGCAATTTTTGCTCTTTAATGCCCTAAATATTTTCATTGAAATCATTGAAGATTCAGCAGTGGGGTGTGCTTGATAACAGTAGGGGGTGGGAGATAGGTGCGCAATTCAAATCAGTAGTTTAACCATACAGTCACTTTTAAATAAACTACTGATAATAAAGGATATTTAGTTCTAAACTGGGTGGTGAAATTAATCCCATTTGATTAGTGCCAAGTCCTGAATGTTTTCTTCTTTTCCATCATAATTTCCCAACACCCAAAAAAGTTATGATTGAATTCTGAACGAAATATTTGCTTTGATAGCAAAAAGGGACAGAGAAACTTTACAGAGGAACTAGATAAGTTGAAATGGTTTTACTTAGTTATGATTTTCATTATCCTGGCTATCTCACTTAAATTTATATGGAAATTTTTTTTTAAAAACAAATCTATTTTGTTTGCATTGTTTTCTAAATTACAGTACAATTTCTATTGCATTTTTGTTTCCAAAGCTTCAGGTACACCGGCTCATGGACATCATTAACAGGATTTATTTTATGATAAGTGAAACATCAAGCTGGCTGTAAATTTGAGCATTTCATGATAGAAGAAAGAATACAAGGACTTCCCATCTTAACTTTTAGGCATTTGTTCATACTATGAAATAAAGTCACATACACATATTTACATGGTAATTACTGTGTTCCAATCCAATTAAAATAGCCTTTTTTTGTTTATCTGTCTCTCACAACTTTGCTTTTATTTTATAATATATCTGGTGGATTAATTGTAATTATCTCTAAGATAAAATGATTACATTTTCTTTGAAACTATCAAATTTCTGCAAGTCTAGAGGAGCTGAGTGATGTCAATAAATATCTTAACTTGTTTAAAATTTGGTGATGGAGACTTAGTAATTGAGTTTCTAATAAAGTTTGATGAGGAGAGGAAGAAATTTATTAGAAAATATGTTTAACTGGTCAAGCAGTAAACAACCATAAACCCAAGATCTAATAAATAATAATAAATTGTCTCCCCTTTTGCTCCAGTTTTTAATGAAGAGGAGACTTTTCTGTTGATTAACCCCTTTTTTTGTGACCTTGGGTACCGTCTTTTCCCTTCTCCAGGAGTTTCCCTGTTGATCATCCTTAACTTTAGTCTTTCGTTACCCATTTTCTCTTTCCCTTTTGCCTATCAACATGTACAGATCTTCCCTATCCTTAAAAATATTTTACCTGACCCTGTAATTCTCTTCAGTTTTCTCTTTCCCTCTCTTCTCTCCCCACCCCAACACACACACACACACACACACACACACACATATATATATATATATATATAATAATCTGTTTAACTTATCCCTTAGTTAATATAGGAGAAATTTAAGTTGGAGTGAAAGTTATGTCATTATGTCATCCAGGATTATATGATTATTTCTTTTCCTTTCATGGACTGAGTACAGTAGTCCACTTCCTCATTAGATAATAATCTTTTTATATGAAAAATGCTTATTGAAGATTTCATTCGCATTGTTCATTTTCTACTATCCTTTTACACACTCCCCTCCCAAATTGTGGGACAATTGTGACAGGGAAACAAAGTCAGCAAATACAACTATTAGCTATTAATATATTGCAACTTTAAAACTTTTTTTCAAAAAACTCCCTTCTCCTGTTTTTTCCATTGCAAGAACAAAAAAAAAAGCAAAACAAAATTGATCATTGGCCATTTTTTTTTTAAAGCATCTCTAGTCTTTAGGAATTGTTGTTCCTCCTGTTATTCAAGTTCCAAGTTTTCTGTTTTAAAATAGTTTTAATCAGCCAAGATCTGCCTTGCTACCCTAACCTTCCCTATCCCCTTCCCCAGTTGCACATAGAAGAAAAACAGCACCCCTTAGACATTATGTATAGTCAAAACAAATTTCCACATGATACATATTTGAAATCATGCATTCTGAATCCATTTCCTGCAAGAGTTAGATATCATGTTTGTTTTCTGGAATATTGGTCACATTCATGCATTATAACTTGTTAATCCAATCTCTAGTTATGAGCATTCACTTAAGATTGTCACATTATTTGGTCCCTTGAAAAGAGCTAAAAATATTTTTGCATATCCTTAGAGAGTTGTTTTGCTTAGGAATAATACCTCCCTTAATCTACCTTTTGATTACTGCCTTCTCCCCTTTTCAATTTCACTGAGTGAAAAGTTTTTCTGTTTTCCTTCCTTTGACCAATTCAAATGAAAATTGAGGTTCAAGTGTCCATAGCTCTTCCACCCTTAATTATATAGATACCTACTTTCATACCCTCATTTTGTGTGTTTTCTTGATCATTTTTTATAGCAAAGCCAGCTACAACTAGATGTCTTCGTACTGTACTCTTATTAACTCCAATGGTGAGGATCAGAAGGATTATGTGTGATATGTAACATATTTATTAGTATTTTATTATTGTTCACATTTCAAGTTTCTCTTCATTCCTTTGTATTCAGAAAGTTCATGTACATCTAATCTTTCCATAAGGAATGCTTGGAAGTCTTTCATTTAAGGTCCATTTTCCCCTTTGAAGCATTATATTCTCTCTCTCTCTCTCTATATATATATATATATATAAAATAATCTGTTTAACTTATCCCTTAGTTAATATAGGAGAAATTTAAGTTGGAGTGAAAGTTATGTCATTATGTCATCCAGGATTATATGATTATTTCTTTTCCTTTCATGGACTGAGTACAGTAGTCCACTTCCTCATTAGATAATAATCTTTTTATATGAAAAATGCTTATTGAAGATTTCATTCGCATTGTTCATTTTCTACTATCCTTTTACACACTCCCCTCCCAAATTGTGGGACAATTGTGACAGGGAAACAAAGTCAGCAAATACAACTATTAGCTATTAATATATTGCAACTTTAAAACTTTTTTTCAAAAAACTCCCTTCTCCTGTTTTTTCCATTGCAAGAACAAAAAAAAAAGCAAAACAAAATTGATCATTGGCCATTTTTTTTTTTAAAGCATCTCTAGTCTTTAGGAATTGTTGTTCCTCCTGTTATTCAAGTTCCAAGTTTTCTGTTTTAAAATAGTTTTAATCAGCCAAGATCTGCCTTGCTACCCTAACCTTCCCTATCCCCTTCCCCAGTTGCACATAGAAGAAAAACAGCACCCCTTAGACATTATGTATAGTCAAAACAAATTTCCACATAATACATATTTGAAATCATGCATTCTGAATCCATTTCCTGCAAGAGTTAGATATCATGTTTGTTTTCTGGAATATTGGTCACATTCATGCATTATAACTTGTTAATCCAATCTCTAGTTATGAGCATTCACTTAAGATTGTCACATTATTTGGTCCCTTGAAAAGAGCTAAAAATATTTTTGCATATCCTTAGAGAGTTGTTTTGCTTAGGAATAATACCTCCCTTAATCTACCTTTTGATTACTGCCTTCTCCCCTTTTCAATTTCACTGAGTGAAAAGTTTTTCTGTTTTCCTTCCTTTGACCAATTCAAATGAAAATTGAGGTTCAAGTGTCCATAGCTCTTCCACCCTTAATTATATAGATACCTACTTTCATACCCTCATTTTGTGTGTTTTCTTGACCATTTTTTATAGCAAAGCCAGCTACAACTAGATGTCTTCGTACTGTACTCTTATTAACTCCAATGGTGAGGATCAGAAGGATTATGTGTGATATGTAACATATTTATTAGTATTTTATTATTGTTCACATTTCAAGTTTCTCTTCATTCCTTTGTATTCAGAAAGTTCATGTACATCTAATCTTTCCATAAGGAATGCTTGGAAGTCTTTCATTTAAGGTCCATTTTCCCCTTTGAAGCATTATATTCTCTCTCTCTCTCTCTATATATATATATATATATATACACACACACACATATATAGATAGATATAATTGTAATAATTATTATATTTGTAGCATTATTTGTTGGGTAAAGCTTTTTGATTATTTTTTTCCAAGACCTCTGCTCTTTTATAGTGGTGGTTGCATTATTGTATGTGATCCTGAATGTGTCTCCATACTTCATTTCTTTCTATTTGCAATATTTTAGCTTTGACCTGGAAGCTCTAGATTTTGGCTATGATCCTGGGAATCTTCATTTTGAGATTTCTTTCTGAAGATGGACCATTGGATTCATTTTCCATCTTGCCCTTTTGTTCTAAGAGATCTTGGCAATTTTGAGATTTCTTGAAATAATCATATTAGGTCTTGTTTTGGTCATAGTGTTCAAAGAGTTTTTTAAAATTTTTTCTTCATGATTTTTTCCTTAGATCAATTGTTTTTGCCACAAAGTACCTTACATTTTCTACATTTTTTTTTTCAATTTCTTGGCTTGTTTTTATGAAAATTTTCATGAAGTTTTTTTTTTTTTTCCCAAGTTATATGTATGGGTAATTTTACAGCATTGACAATTGCCAAACCTTTTGTTCTAATTTTTCCCCTCCTTTCCCCCACCCCTCCCCTAGATGGCAGAATGACCAGTAGATGTTAAATATATTAAAGTATAAATTAGATACATTCTCATGAAGTTTTTGATTTATTTGGGCAAGGTTTTGTATCTCTTTTGCAAGCCATAATGTAATTACCTTTTCGATCCCTTCGATTTATTTTCCAATTTTTTTCCCAAAGTATTCTCATTCCATTTATAAAAACATTTTAAACATTGCAAAAATGTTTTCATCTCCTGAAGGAATTCTTGTTGAATTTCTGCCCATATTGTGGTTTAAAAATTTGAAAGTAATGTTTGTAAATGTATTTGCATTTTGAACATCCCTGCCTCTGTAATAGCTCATATTGGAATTTGAGGGTGGCCAGGTATGGATCTGACCCCTCTTGGTGTTCCTGAGCTCTAGAAAGCTTTGTATTGACATCTTCAGTGTCCAAAGACTTCCCCACTACCAAGCTGGACTGGATGAAATTCACTGTGATGTAACTTTCTGTATTTTCCCATCAGGGTTTAGTCCAGTGCAAATGTGAGAAATTCATGGAGGACTCTGCATTACTTTCTGTCATCCACAATCTTGGCTTCACCTCTCCATATAGCAACTTCTAATATCTGACAGCTGCCCACATCTTCTACCAAGATGAGAAAACTATAATTCCCTGATCCTCTGGAACTAACATGGACCATTGCATTTAATTTTAGTTTCATTTATATTTTTGTAGTCATTTTCCTCTGGTTCTGATTTCTTTGTTCCATGTCAGTCCATGCAAATCATCTGATAAATATTTGTTAAAACACTTACTATATATTAGCCATGATATTAGGCACTGGAGATAGAAATACCAAAATGAGAAAATTCTTAACAGCTTACATTATCTTTTCTGATGTTTCTTTGAATTCTTTTCTTGCAGTGCAATGATGTGTTCTTTCTTACATATCCTGTAGTTTGTCCATGTATTATTCCCCAGTCAGTGAGACACACTATTTTGCCTTCTATAGTAAGCTTTTCTTCCTTCAGCAATTTGGATAACAGTCTGTTAGGGGTTATCTGCCCAAATGCCTTTCGTGTCATACAGTATCCTGCTGTCGTTTGCAGCTTGCAGGAACTTCTCTGTCATAGTGAGGCATGAGATCAGGATGTTAACCCAAGTGTAATTATCCCTTCCACATCTCCCTGTTAAGAGACACACTGCCCTTGAGATCTGGAAAATCTTGCGTAAAAAATTTTGGTCCTCTTTTCTATTAGAAAAGTTTGAATTATATCAAAAGATAAAATATGTTGATATCATACAATATGTATATTTTATACATTTTTTAAGTTTTTAAACTTAGGTCATCTGCTGGCCTTTGTGTGATGGTTGTGACTTCCACAAAACTCCCCCCAAATTCCCATCCAATATGTTGGTGTTCAAAAACACCATGGGAAAAGTCACAATATCGAAGGGATAAGTTAGGATGCTTATAACAAAAATCTATCCTTATCCTAATTTTCATTTTCCATTCATTAATACTTGGTATATTATAGTAGTGTTATGTATAAAGTGTGGAGATGTTTATTTTTCTTCAAGGAGATAAAATTGTCCCCCCAAATTAAAAGGCGAGTTTATGAAACAAATCTATCTGGTTTTGACCAGGATAGCACCTTACCCTACTTGGGGAAGGTCAGAATTGTATCTAATTTTGCTGGAGATGGACAGCAGTGAAAGACGATAAATGGGATATGCAACTTGATCATTTGAATTTCCTTGCTTTGACACTCTAAGAAAAATATTGTAGACTTTAGAGTTTGCATAGGGAAGAACAGGAGTAATTTAAGAAGACTAGCCCAATGGCAGACTCAGCAAAGCTAATCCCCTTCTGTGAGGGTTCAGAATCAGTATGTTAAGATTTAGAAGAACATTCAAAATCTCCCTACAATGCAATCCCTAGCCCAAAGAATTGATTTGTGAACATGGTGGGAGGAGGGATGGTAAAACTGATGTGTGAATCCAGATCTTTAAACTCTAGGATCAGCGATCTTATCTCCCTTACCCCTAAAAGATTCCTCCTCTCCCCCCCACACACTGACTTTCCCCTTTATAAACTTGTGAAATTCCACCAATTTAAAGCCTAAAAAATTTTGTTCTTTTAAAGTGCAAATACTTTTGGGACCAACATCTATAAATTGGCATGAATTAATTATTTGGGCTAAAATTTGCCAATTTTTTTGCTCAGGGTGAAAGAATTTTGTTGAAATAAGAACCACAACCAAAAAGGTAATTTGGGCGTATGACATACTTGGGAAAAGCCGGCATGGATAGTAGGTGGAGAGCTAACAAATCTTCCATTTCAGAATGAGCACATGGTCTGGCCTCTATCCAGAAAAGGAGGGGAAACTTTTTTCTTCCTCTCCTGGCCTCTGCACTTCAAATGCAGAACTCAGATCAACATTATTATTTGGCTGTATTGGGAATAAGATGGGCTTATGAAACTCAGAACTGTTATATACTTGGAAATCATCTGGTTCCTTGTCCTTTTATAGAGGGGAGGAAACTGAGATTCGGGGGAACAAACATTAAGTAGCAGAACTATGTTTCAGACTCAAGCCTGACTCCAAGTGTAGGTTTCTCCTCATCCTGCAGCCCTTAAATTTTGATCATGTTTGCTTGCTGTCTTGAGGAAAGGGAAGGTAAAGGGAGAGAGGGAAAAAAAAAATGGAACTCAAAATCTTTCAAAAATGAATGTTGAAAACTCTACATGTAATTGGAAAAATACTATAAAGAAGGGTGCATGATTTTATCAACACAAAATTTTTCATAAATTGTCAACAGACTTTTCCATTATAAGAAAGACTTCATCTAGTTCATTAAATATCTCACAAAAAGCAACTTATCCTTCAGGCTTCCTATTTTTATATAAAAATATAAATTACAGGTTCCAAATAATCAATCCCCAAGTTATGATTGTTCATCCCATTTTCACAAAGAGGGAGGGAAATTCCTTTTTTTCAGTGAATAACTATTCACAGATGAGAGGATGTCCTCTCATTTTTGACAGTAACTCAAAACTTTCCCAGGAAGGATTTTTACTACCATGTACTACTATTACTACATATATATATATATATATATATATACACACACATACATGTATATATTTACTATTATTAGCAAAAAATACCATTATTTACTATCATGATACCTGTACCTATACCATTAACTATACTATCATTATCTATACACACATATATATATATATATGTATGTATACACACATATATAAATTATGTATATGTTTACTACCTTTATCAATAAATGCTATTATTTACTACCATCTCACAGTGTGGGCCAGAGAATCCTAAGAGTCTCTGAAACCTTTTCAGAGGATCTATAAATTCAAAATTAGTTTTTATTTCCAATATGATAAGTATAAATGTAATCCACATAAACAAAACTTCTTTGATAAGATCCTCAATAATTTTAATAATATAAAGATACTGAGAACAAAGATTTGAGAACCACTGACTTATACTATAGCAATTTTTGACAATATCCTGTACTCCATAGTAGGTTTTGAACATTTTTATTAAAGGGAATATTTAATTTTTTTAACTAAAAATTTTACATTAGTGAGAGTTGAATCAGTTTTTTAAATAGGATAACTGGTTCTGGACCATTAAGAACATAAACGTCTGGAAGTTTTAGAAATTCAAACATAGATTGAAATAAAACTGTTTTTAGAATGGGTCAGTAGAGTCTAAGTGAATAGACTATTCTCTGAGCTATTTTCATTGCACTGGGAATGCTGGGCTTCATCAGCTGTAATTGAATGCAGATGAAGAAGATTGAGAACTCTTACTGAACCTAAGAGTCAGAAGAAACAAGTTTTGATTCTCAACTGAAATGCTTAGTCGCTGAGGGTTAGGAAAATCACAAACTAAGTATGTTTACTCTTCAAGTAAAATTGTGAACCTTAAAACACCCAAAAAATATGAGTTATTTACTTCATGAAGAAAAAGCTGCTCTTTGCTATGTGTGAAGTAGAATAACCTATTTCCATTGTTTCCCAAATTTGGCTAGTGGAAAGATTTTGTGATAAAGATGTGGCCTCTGAAGCATTTTTAAGGACTCTTGCAATTGACTTAGAAAATTATATGTCAACATTACAACGTTCTATTATATTTTAATTTATTTTGTTAAATATCTCCCAATTTCATTTTGATCTGGTTTAGGAAAACTTGGGTTTGCTGCAGTGCCCGCAATAGTCCATAGGCAACCTGTTTGACATCTCTGGTATAGACCATGGGAAGAGTAAGAGGAATCTTCCGCTTTCTGAATCTTTCATCTTTCATCTATATGTTCCTAGGTCCCGTGGCAATGAGGAGGATGTTAAGTGCTTGGGTGTGGGATGATGAGGTTAGTTAAAAACTTACAAAAACTGTACTCAAAATGGACCATTATCAGGCACCTATTAAATGCATTCTTTGTGCCAACTGACTGCAGAAAACATTTTTTTGGTCCAAACACTTTTTTTTTTTAACACTGACCAATGGCATGGCCAATATGTGAATTTGTTTTGTTTGAATATATATTTGTTACAAGATTTCTTCCCCCTCCCTTTCTTCCCTCCTCCTCCTTTCCCCCAGTTCTGGGCAGGGGGAGGCAGAAAGAAAAGAAAATACATTTTTATTCATTTAAGTTTAAAAACACTGGTCAAGTCTGAATTATTTGTGATTTCAAATTCCTTCCATCACTGTAGATTATTAGCCTGTGTAACCTAATAGATAGTTCTTTGAGAAATTGTACAAGGCTCAAAAGTTAAGTGAACTGGCCAAGTTCACATAAATACAAGTGGTTAGGATTTGAATCCAGATGTTCCTAACTTTGTCCACTTTGTCCACTGCTGTTTTGCCTCTCCAAGTTTAAGCTATCATAACTTAGGAGAGACAAAGAAAATATTTATAGAATAGAAGTAAAATGTTTTGACTTGAATCTATGATATATGTCAAGAAGGTTTTCATGTAGTAATTGAAGTCTAATACTTTAAGGAGATTTCATTGACTACCAGTTAATCCTATCTTCAGTGCAGATCACAGTCAAATTCATTCAGTTTCGGCAGCTTTCTGGTGACCAGTCTTCCCATACATAGTCAGTCATCTGCTTCAAGGATAGATAGACAATCTCTCATTGAGTCTGAATTTGAAGCCTTACTAGCCTGTTAAGACTTGCTAGAGTTTGTACTCTGTGGGATAACTTTGGAGAGCTTTGTGTTACTCCCATGCTATGAAGGAGCATTAGAGTAAAACTTAAGTAGAGAAATGGCTGGTCTCAGAGAACAGTTTGGTTTTTAGTGTGTGATATGGTAGTAATGGTGGTGGTTGTGTGTGTGTGTGTGTGTGTGTTTGTTATTATTATTATTTAATTGGCAATTACAAGATTATTTGCGAACATTTTTATTGTCCATCTCATTTGTATTGAGAAGCAAGGGGGAGTAGAATATCTTCATTTCTCTTATGTTCATAATATATTGACAAAAAGATCTTGCAAATTATAATTAGTTTTTTGTTTTTTTTCTCCCACATTTCGGAAGAAACCTATCAAGGATGCACTCTTTAGAACTGTAGCCCATTTTTATAATACTATATTCATGTGTATTGTTTAGCCATGCCTGAGAACATTCTAAACAGATTGGTGTCAGGTGTGTTGTTAAAAGACTAATATTGCATCATGACTTCAATCCAGATTGGTTGGGAGACCTAGTAATGGCTTTTTTGGCAGGGAATCCTATCTTTGTTTATACATTTGCTTGAATGAAGTGCAAAACTCTCCAAGGCTGAGTACTTCTTAATGTTCATGTTCAGGCCACTGAAGCTGCTTTTTGAGATTTATTTCCTTATTTATTTGTTTATTCTCTCCTTCTCCTCTCACCCCACTTCTAATTATATGTAAAAACAATGTTTTAGCTTTTTTTTTTAAGTTAAAAATTCTCTTTCTCTCATCTATCCCCCCTCATGGAAAAGGTAGTTTGATATGGATTATACATGTGTAGACAGGCAACATATAACCATATTAGTCATACTGTAAAAGAAAATACAGACAAGAAAACCCAAACAAGAAAAAATAAAGTTTTAAAAGTATGCTTTAATCTGCATTTAGACTTCATCAGTTCTTAGGAGGCAGACAGCCTTTTTCATTATAAGTCCTTCAAAACTGTCTTGGATCATTGTATTGCTGAGAATAGCTAACTCATTCACGAGAGAGCATTGTACAATATTGTTATTACTGTATACAATGTTCCCCTTGTTTTGTTCATTTCACTTTTCATGACTTTATAAAAGTCTTTACAGGTTTTTGTGAGCCCATTATGCTCGTTATTTATTATAGTACAATAGTATTCATCATAATCACATACAACAACTTGTTTAGCCATTCCCTAATTGATGAGCATCCCCTCAATCTCTGATTTTTTACCATCAAAAAGAGCTGCTATAAATATTTTTTGTACATAAGGATCTTTTTCCTTTTTTTTTTTTTTAATCTTTTTGGGATAGAGACCTAGTAATGATATTTGCTGGGTCAAAGATATGCATGGTTTTATAACCCTTTGGGCATAATTACAAATTGTTCTCCAGAATGGTCAAATTAGTTTGTAACTCTACCAATAGTGTATTAATATTTCAGCTGTCCCCTATCTCCTCCAACATTTGTCAATTTATTTTTCTGTCATTTTATCCAATCTGATAGGTTTATTTAAATTTTAAAAAATAATTTTTTAGGCAAAGATGCTTTTCAACATTCATTCCTGCAAAACCTTGTGTTCCAAATTTTTCTCCTCTTTCTCTCATCCCCTCCCCTAGATAGCAAATAATATAATATATGTTAAACATATGAAATTCTTCTATACATATTTTCACAAATATCATGATGCACAAGAAAAATCAGATCAAAAAGGGAAAAAGTGAGAAAGGAAAAAAAAGTAAATAACAAAAAAGATGAAAATACTGTATTGTCATCCACATTCAGTCCCCACAGTCCTCTCTCTGGATGCAGATGGTTCTCTCCATCACAAGTCCATTGGAATTGGCCTGAATTACCTCATTGCTGAGAAGTTATGTCTATTAGAATTGATCATCGTATAATATTGCTGTTGCCATGTATCATAATCTCCTGGTTCTGCTCACTTCACTCAGCATCAGTTTATATGTCTCTCCAGGTTTCTCTGAAATCATCCTGCTGGTCATTTCTTACAGAACATTAATTTTCCATAACATTCATATACCATAATTTATTCAGCCATTCTCTAACTGATGGGCATCCACTCAGTTTCCAGTTTCTTGCCACTACACAAAGGGCTGCCACAAACATTTTTGCACATGTGGGTCCTTTTCCTTTTTTTTATGATCTCTTTGGGATAGATAGAAACATTGCTGGATCAAAGAGTAGGCACATTTTGATAGCCCTTTGGGCATAGTTCCAAATTGCTCTCTAGAATGGTTGGCTCAGTTCACAAATCCACCAACAATATATTAATGTCCCAGATGATATCCAACATTTATTATTATCTTTTCCTGTCATTGTAGCCAATCTAAGAGATATATAGTAATACCTCAGAGTTGTCTTAATTTGCATTTCTCTGATCAATAGTGTTTTAGAGCATTTTTCCATATAACTAGAAATGGTTTTAATTTCTTCATCTGGAAATTGTTCATATCTTTTGACCATTTATCAATTGAAGAATAGCTAATAAAAAGCTATTTTTTTAAAAAGTATTTTGCTTTTGACTACTCCTTCTTCAATCTGCCCTTCTATCAGTCCTCCCTCTTTTTATCCCCGCTTTCATCTACTTTCCTGTAGAGTAAGATAGATTTCTCTAACCAACTGAGTGTGTCTATTATTTCCTTTTCCAATTTCCAATTCTGATGAGAGTAAGGTTCAACTTTCCCTGGCTCCCAATTTCCCCATATTCCTCACCTCTGTACAAAGCTCTTTTGTATCTCTTTTATATGAGAACATTTATCCCACTCCTATCTCTGCCTTTCCCCTTTTTCCAATGCATTCTTTGTTCTCATCCCTTAACTTTATTTTTTTAAGATGTCATTCCATCATATTCAACTTATACCCATGCCTTCTTCTTCTACTTGCTTTATTTTTTATTTATTTTTGTTTTTTATTTACAAGATATATGCATGGGTAATTTTTCAGCATTGACAATTGCAAAACCTTTTGTTCCAATTTTTCCCTTCCTTCCCCCACCCTCTCCCCCAGATGGCAGGTTGACCTTTAACATATTTAACATGTATTGGTCAACCTCCCCCAGATGGCAGGTTAACCAATACATGTTAAATATGTTAAAGTATGGCACTTGCTTTATTAATAAAAATTCTTATTACAATATCATCTTTCCATGTAAGAATATTAACAGTTTAACCTCATCAAATCCTATATGACTTCTCTTTCCTTTTTATACGTCTTTTGAGTTTTGTCTTTGGAAACCAAAATTTCTATTCATTTCTAGTCTTTTATTATCAATGCTTGAAAACCCTCTATTTTCATGAATAGCTATTTTTCCCCTGAAGAATTATACACAACTGCTGGGTAGGAATTTTAACTCCTTTGTCCTTTAGAAGGTTACATATAAATCCTCAGATATTTTAATGTAGAAATTGCTAAATCTTGTGTTGCTTTTTGGTTGCTTACATTATTTTCTCCTTGATCTCAGAGCTTTGGAATTTGACTATAATATTCCTAGGAATTTTCATTTGAGGATCTCTTTCAGGAGGTAAACAGAATATTCTTTCAATTTCTATTTTAATCTCTGATTCTAAAATATCAGAGAAGTTTTCCTTGAAATGCCTTAGAAAAGTGAGGTATAAGCTCTTTTTTTTTTTGCTCATGGCTGTCAGGTAGTCCACTAATTCTTAAATTATCTCCCCCAGTTTCTGTTTTCTAGTTCAGTTGGTTTTATGATGAGATGTTTCATGTTTTCTTCTATTTTTTCATTCTTACGTTGTTTTATTGTTTCATGATGTTTCACAGAGTTATTAATGTGTACTTGTCTAATTCTAATTTTTTAAGGAATTATTTTTTCAATGAGATTTTATGCATCCTTTTCTATTTAGCCAATTCAACTTTTTAAGGAGTTCTTTTTTTCTTCAGTGAAGATCTGTTTTTCTATGAATCCAATTTTGCTTAATGTTAGGGATATCTAGTCCATGTGAAAGGAAAGGTAAGTGAATTCTTTACATATACATAGTTAGATAGGATTCTACCCTCAGAGATGATTGACTTCCTGGACTGCCTTGCTTGTTAACTAGTACTATAGTGCCATCATTCTCTGCCATCTTTAAAGTCAAAAGTCTTTTTTAAAGGAGTTCTTCCCTTCAGTAAAGTTTTAATATCTTTTCCCATTTTTGTCAATTTTGCTTTTTAAGGCATTTTTTCTTCATTGTATTTTTATGCTTTTTTTTTTTTTAACCAATTGGCCTGTTCTGTTTTTTAAGGTATTATTTTCTTTAGTATTTTTTGTACCTCTTTTGCTGTGGACTCTTTTTTTCATGATTTTCTTGCATCACTTGCATCACTTTTTGTTTTTACATTTTCCTCTATATTGCTATATTGTTTATTTGACTTTTAAAATCCTTTTTGAACTCTCCAGGAATTCTTTTTGGGCCTGAGATTAATCCTTATTTTTGGTTTTTGATGTAGTTTTTGTTTCTGCTGATCTTCCAAGTTTTCTTTGGGCTGGAAAATTGTTTCACGCTGTCCTTTTGCGAGTCTTGTCACTTTAGAATTGTTTTGGCGTATTATTTGAAGTTATGTGGAGGGGAATTTGGCAGAGTTGAGTTCTACCATCCTGCCTCTATCCTCAATTTAAAATTTTCCAAAGAAGAAAACTGGTCCAGAGAGATAGCATCACCAGTCTTTGATTACAGGTAAATAAAGAAAGGAAGAAAGCCCTGAATGAGATACCCAAAGCAATTAGAAGGCTCCTTCTATGAGGAGACAAAAAAATAATTCGGATCAAAATCAATAAATCAGGACACTATCAGATCTTTAGAAGAGACAGGACACATCAAAATTTAAGAGGCAGAAAAGGGACATTCTGGCCTCAGGTGAGATTTCTGCAGACCATGATAGGAGGAGAAACCAGAATGGACCTGGAACCCAGGTTAATCCAGGCTTCTAATTCTAAGTATGCCTAAATTACCTCCCTTACAATATGGAAGCTCTGAAACACAGGGAAAGGGTCAAGAGTTTACTAAAGGGGAGGGGGAGGAAGAGGAAGAGGTGGCAAATTTTTATTAAATATCTAAATGATATTCTCTCTCTGAAGTCCCAGGGAAGGAGTAATCAAAGGGGTAGATAAAATTCTAGCCCAGAAAAGGATGTATGTATTCACCAAAGATAACTTGTCCAAAAAGGGCTAGTACCAGAAAACTATAAGATGTTTTCTGCAATACTCAAGTGCATTTTCCCATACATACATCAAATTGGAAATTAGTGCCTCTTCCTCTTCCCAAGGCTGAGGAGGATAGATCTGGTTTGGAAAGAGTAATGACGTCACCACCACTCCCTATCTTCCTGCTGGGCAAGAGGAAAAACTTTGACCTTGAAGATGCCAGAGAAGAATGGTGATTAAAAACCAACCAAATAAAACAAAACAAAAACTAGGTTTTGGAGTCAGAAACATAACCCTAGCCAGGGTCCTCATTCTGAGATTTTCCAGGGGAATCCAGCTAACTGGCTAAGAAGCTGAGGATTTAGAACCAAATATTTATTAGAGATGAAAGTTTATGGGGGATGGGAGGGAGAAAGGGAAGGAGATAAAGGGAAGGAAGAGGAGATAGAGGAAAGGTAGAAAGACAGACAGGGAAAATATCTAAAGTGATTCTGATATTTTAATGGAACTGTGATCTTGCCACTATAGACGTAGCTTCTAGTAGTGCAGACCATAAGTCTCCTCATCCTGTGTGATTCTTGTCCATATCTTTGTAAAAATCCTCCTGAGAGGTAGGGGGAGGAAAGGCTCAATATGTAGGAGGATTTCAGTTAGATCAAAAGAGCATGTGAACCATTCACCAATCATTCCTTCTTTGTGGGGCATGACCAGCTCACCTCCCTTTCTAGTCATACCATTCTTTGATGACAACCACATGTCTCTCTACTGCCCTTGGGTTGACTGTAATGCTTCAGAGACTGTGGTATTTAATATTTCACAGAATTATACAATCACTGAGTGAAGTTATAAAAAATGAGCCTTTGTTTCAGGGAGAAGTTTAGGATTATTCAAAGCACTGTACAACTTCTCAAAGGCAATCCAATCAGTTGAAGACTTTTTCTATTGTATAATTTGACTGACATCCCTTACAACTTTTGCATGATTAAAAAAAAAAATCTGAACTTAACAAATACCAGTTAAGATGAATATTTTCATATATAAAAAAGAGAATAGTTCATGAAACTCTGGATCTTTATTACATGTGACTTGTGTTTGCTTTTAAGTATATATTTAATTCAACATGTCACTTTCAAAACTGTCCTACTCATCTGATTTTTTTCTTTCCTTCTGTTCCTCGTTACATTTTTTAAAAAATGCTTCAATGACCTCTTTTTTCTTTTTTTTTTTTACAACCCTATACTAAGCTCTTTGCTCACCCCCTCCCCAACTGAAAAAAAAATTTGTATCTTGCTGTATCATGAAACCCTTAGTTCTTTGTCAGAAGATGGGCTTCATCATCCATTTGGATGATGGTTCTTTGGAATTGTGGTAGTTCTTTGCATTGATCAAAGTTCTTGAGTGCTTAAAAGTCTTTTTTAGAAAATATTTTATTATTCTCAATTATGTATAAAACACTTTACATTTTAACATTTTTTGAAACTTTAAGTCTCAGTTTCTCTCCCTTCTCTCCCTCCCCCTATACTGAGAAGACACAGGTGAAGTTATATAAAACATTTCTATAAAAGTCATGTTATAAAAGAAAACAGATATTCCCACCCAGAAAAAACTTCTCATGAAAAAAAAGTTGTTTTTTTTAAAAAAAAAGTATGCTTCAATCTGTATTCAGATACAATCAGTTCTTTCTCTGGGTATGGATAGCATTTTTCATCATAAGCCCTTCAGCAAAGTTTTGGATCTTTGTATTGCTGAGAATAACAAAGTCATCCACAGCTGATCATCCCACAGTATTGCTATTACTTTGTACATAGTACATTTCACTTTGCATATGCTCATGGAGGACTTTCAAGATTTTTCTGAGAGCATTCTGCTCATCATTTCCCATAGAAATTGTGTATTCCATCGCAATCATCACAGTTTATTTAACAATTTCCCACTTGATGGGCATCTCCTCAGTTTCCAGTTCTTTTCCCTAAGAAAAGAGCTGCTACAAATATTTTTGTTCCGATAGGTCTTTTTCCTTTTTCCTTTTTTATTTTTAATCTCTTTTGTGATACATGCCTAGTAGTAGTATTGTTAAGTCAAAGGATGTGTATGATTTTATGGTCCTTTGGGCATAGTTCCACTCTACAGAATGATTGATTTAGTTCACAGTTCCACCACCAATGCATTTTTTCCCATATTTCCTCCAACATTTGTCATTTTCCTTTTCTGGCCCATTAGCCCATCTGATAAATATGGTGTAGAATCTCAGAATTGTTTTAATTTGCAATTCTTCAATCAATAGTGAGTTAGAGTATTTTTAAATATGGCCACACATGAGAGGATCCAATTCAGTGCCAATTGATCACTGATGAACAGAACCAGTTACACCCATTGAAAGAACACTGGGAAATGAGAGTTTGCATTTTTGGTTTGTTCCCCCAGGTTATTTTTACCTTTCTAAATCCGATTTTTCTTGTGCAACAAGAGAACTGTATAAATATGTACACATATATTGTATTTAAAATATAGTTTAATATGTTTTTTAAAATATGGCCATAAATTGACTATTCCATCTGAAAACTCCTATCTTGATCATTTGTCAATTGGTGAATGGTTTCTATTTTATTTTTCATAAATTTAACTCAATTTCTATATGTTTGAGAAATGAGGTCTTCATCAGAGAAAATTGCCTTAAAATTCTTTTCACAATTACTATTGCTATTACTGTTGCTAACTGTTCTCCCCTCCTGTTCATTCTCTTCTCTCTTCTTTCACCCTGTCTCTCCTCAAAACTGTTTTGTTTCTAATCACCCTTCCCTGAATATGCTCTCCTTGTGTCACCCTCCATCCTTGTTATATTCCTTTCCTCTTCTGAAAAGTCATTTTTCTTTATAATTTTGTTGTTACTATTGTATAAGTTGTTCCCACTTTATATTGCATCATTTTATACAAATCTGAGGTTTCAAACCACTTTTGACATTTCTTATGACACAATGATATTCTATTACATACATAATTTGCTCAGCCATTTCCCCAGTTTGGTTTCCAGTTCTTTGCTCTAACAAAAAAGTACTAAAGAGATTTTTTTTGTTTCATAATACTTCCCAGCTTTATGTCCACTGCAAATCTACCAAGCTTCCTATCTATGCTTTTATCCAATCACTATTAAAAATATTGAATAATGCCAGGGCCAAGGACAAATCCCTCAGGTACTCCAAATGAGACTTCTACATTTTGATATGTACTCATTTACTAATCTCTAACCTTCTGGGTCCAGTCTCAATATTTAGCACCATGGATAGCCATTAAATGCTCGTTGATTGATTACTAAATCCACTTACTGTCTCTCCATCTAATCCACAAAAATAACATGACATGTGAAATGCATTCAATCTAATTTACCATTTTCAATCTTAAATACTCATGAATAATCTCTTTAATAATTATTATTATTAATTAACATGTTTAGAATTTTCCCAAGAATTAAAATTTAAATCCATCAATTTATAGGTTAAAAGCTCTCCTTGTTTTCAATGTCAGAACATTTTCTTATCTCCAATTATATAGCATCTCTCCTATTTTCCAGATGCTTCAAAAGTGATTTGACCTCTTGTTTCTATCAAAAACTTGCCTTATTGATGGGAAAGGGAATAAAGAAGCATCTCTTAAATGTCTACATTATTCTAAAGGCCTGACAAATATTAGCTCATTTTATCCCCACATCTACCCAGTGAGGAAGATGCTATTATTATCCTCATTTTATAGTTGAGGAAATTGAGGTAGATGAAGTTATGTGACTTTTCTAGGTCACACAGCTAGCAAGTGTCTAAGTCCAGAATTGAATACCAGTTTTTCTGACTCCTGACCCTGAGTTCTAGCCACTGTGTCACCTAGCAAAGATAGAGTGTCTGTTTCTTTCTCTGTCCCTCTCTCCATCTGTTTCTCTGTCTGTCTTTTTCTCTGTCTCCCTCTCTCTTTCTACTTTTAGTCTCTACAAATTCAGCCTTCCTACTGCTGCCAAAGTAATATTTCTATGGTTATTTAAATTGTCTCTATAAAATACAAACTAGTTAGGCTGTAATTTTAAGTCCTCTATAATTTGGCTCCAAAAATCACCCTGAGTTCTAGCCACCGTGTCACCTAGCAGAGAAAGAGTGTTTCTTTCTCTGTCCTTCTCTCCATCTGTTACTCTTATCTTTTTCTCTCTCTTCTTCTCTCTTTCTGCTTTTATTCAGCCTTCCTACTGCTGCCAAAGTTATATTTCTATGGCTTTTTAATTTTCTCTATAAAATACAAACTGGTTAGCTTGGAATTTTAAGCCCTCTATAATTTGGCTCCAAAAATCTCCTTTTCTAACCTTTTTTCCCACATTAATCCTCTTCATATGACTTAGGCTCTAGTCACTTTTGCCTCACTTAGCATGCTGTCTCCTTTCATCAGAAGATCATTTGCCTCTCATACCTAGTATTTTCACCTTATAATCTTTCTATGCTCCTCTTGGGTGCTACACTATGCCATTTCTCTGGATTTCCTGACTGAAAATATTTCTCCTTCTTCAGATTTTCTAAAGCATCTTTCACTATAAGTGGGCTGCAGCATTTTACCAACAAGGAATTGCAATAGAAGTATTTTCCTAGAGGGTCTTTCAGAGATAGAACACTGCACATCTGCCCAAATCATATCCATGCAGTCCAGCTGGGGAAAGGGGGTAGTTACACATTCTAGCCTGCTGAGGCTGGGAGGAAGTTGGGGTGGGGCCTGACATCCTCAACTCTCTTGGGGTGAAACCAACCTGCTCCCTGCTGTTTCCCCATCTCCTATTAAACTGTTTTCCCCCCAGGTGAAAACATTCCTCGGCGTGCTTCTGAACAGAAGCTGTCCTAATAACCTAGATAATGCATCCACGCTTATTAACCAGTGTTACCTGAAAATGACTGACAGGTTAACAAATTGGAGTAGTTCCAACCTCTGAAAACACACAGTCACTTGCTGAAATTACAGTTCACGTTCCTATGGCACATTAAGGTTTACAAAATTATTTCATTACAGTAGCCTGTGAGGGAGAGAGTATAAGTATTCCTACAGGATTTTGCTTGTTCTATAGTTTCTGTGAAATACCCATGAGCCTGGGGTGATTCAGAAAGGGACAACTGCAGGACAAAATCTGAGATACTGCATGGCTACAATTCCCTCTTTCTGATTTCCTTCCCCAAGTTCAAGACAGTTAACAATCCCTTTCACAATAAACTAGATTGAATGTATTCATATAACCCAAACTGACAATCAACAAATAGTCAGCAAGCATTTATTGATTGTTTACTATGGGACAGGCACTGTGCTAAGTATGTGCTAAGGATAAGCCAAAAAAATTCATATTCCTTGACCTCAAGAAGCTTCTATTCTAATAGAGGAAGATAATATAAAAAAGGAAGTGGAGGGTTGGGCTGGGGAAGGAGTTTAGGATCATGTTGGAGAAGTCCAGAGGAGTGCAGCCAGGGGAAAATGAAGAGTCGGCTGAAAAACAGATTTACTTACTTGTGAGGGGAGTCAGGGTCATTGTTCCAACTGTGCAAAGCTTAGATACACACCATTTTAGATATTCTTGGATGAGTGTCATCTCATCAATTAGGAAACTATTTACAATGCCTGGAACACTGTGTGGGGCTCATCCTGGAACAGAGAGGAGAAGCCGTTCTTAGGAACATTGTGCTTCATAAACAATTTCTGTAGCTGACATTGCTAACAAGGTCATTTTGCTTCAAAGACAGAATCAGTCTTGTTTTCCTCTTCCCCTTTTGCAACAACAAAGACAGGACTATATAAGAGACTGATAGGGATGCTATTTCTTGGACATTCAGAGTTCTGGTTATAACACAAACAATATCGGTGTTGCCAGAAGGAACAGTTAGTACAGAACCAAAATCAGAGTTTGTATGAAAAACAAATTATGAATGAATCCCATATTCAACTTTAGAAAATGAGGAAGGCTGTGTCTTTCTTCATATTCCTTTATTCTTGAGGAAGGAGAATGGATGCCATTTCCCTTCAATTTCTTTCACAACACAAAGTGTATATGTGTGCTCAGTGTGGAATTTCCTCATACACACAGAAGATTTAGGAAAAAGAAAAACCTAAAAAAAAAAAAAAAAGAGAGAGAGAGAGAGAGAGAGTTAACTTCGCCTATCTTTACTCAGATGAGGCAGGATTTTCCCTCTTTTCATTTCATTTTAGGTATTTCAACTGCTATGACAGATACTAAGGATCTAATTACATGAGACAGTCAAATGCTACTTCCAAATTACCAAGATATAATAATATGCCATGATTTAATATTTCATTTCATCTTCTAGAATTCAGGGTTTCTTAAATTTTTTTCCATTCATGACCCTTTTTTGCTTGAGAAAGTTTGGGGGCAGCTAGATGGTGCAGTGGATAGAGCACCTGAATTCAAATTCAGTCTCAAACATTTAATACTTAGTAGCTGTGTGATATGACGAGTCATTTAATCTCAAATACTTAGACAGAAAAAAATGCAAATAAAATAGGTATACAAATCAAACATTTACTGATAACGAATCATAATTTTGTGACCCCCATTTCTGTTATGTGACCCCACAGAGGGTCAGGACCATTTAAGAGACTTTGCTCTAGATCAGGACTTGGGATAACAAGTTAAAATGTTGTCTTTGAACTAAAAGGACAAGGGGAGCTGCTTCCATTCCAGGGCTGGTGGAAGTGCTTCCCTGTTTATGCTTTTCTGGATCTCTGTCCATGTTCTTAATAAATTTATCAAAAAATGGAATGTGCAATGAGGCACATGAGGCAATGAGG